>NW_022900915.1:48343393-48355717 GCF_012274545.1 Fukomys damarensis
GCGCCATCTCGGCCATCTTGGCCAGTGGGCGGTTGGGGCGCAGGTTGCTCTGCGGGGACAGTTCGCGACACTCGGGGCACGCGTAGGGGCCCTCGGGCTGGCCCCAGCAGCGTCCGATGCACTCGCGGCAGAAGTTGTGGCCGCAGTCGGTCATCACTGGGTCGGTGAAATAGTCGAGACAGATGGCGCAGGTGGCCTCCTCCTGGAGGTTGGTGGACAGGTCAGGGGTAGCCATGGCGAGCGCCGGTGACGCGGGGATGTAGACAGAACAGGGCTCCCGGGCTCCGGCAGGAAGAGGCACAGCGGCGGAAGCAGGAAGCGCGGCGTGTTTTTTTTTTTTTTTTTTTCCTCCTTTGGGAACCCGCTTTCGTCCAGGATTGGCCGCGACGGGTCACGTGGCGCACGGTAGGCGGAACCGGAGCTTAGGTCGCAGTTACCGGGCGTCGCGGCTGGCCCTAGGACCTGGGACCCTCACCCTCCGGATATGCGTCCCCTCGGAAGCCATGTTCTCGGGCTCCCGCGCGACTTGGGGAGCAAGCCAGGCTGTGGGGCTACGGCCGCACTCTCTGCCACGATACTGTGGGAATCCCTTGCCCAGGAAAGTACATTTAGTCTGGAGTAATGGGAATGAGGGCCTCTTGGAGTGTTTTTAGGAACGTGTGCTGGGGGGCGGGGAGAGGATACTCCCAAATTACCCTTACCGTCATTTGTATTTTGCTTTTCACGTGCAAAATCACATCAAGAAGCTGGGGGAGGCCACTTGTGTGCACTTTTAGAGTTCAGTGTCCCCTCTCAAGGACCCAGTAGCCACAGTAGGGGACCAGGGAATCCAGGAAGCAAGGAGGCAGAGCTAAAAAAAGTAGACCACGCTGTGCCAGGGTGATGGTGCACTTTTGTAACTCCAGCACTCTGAAAAGCTGAGCAGGAGGATCCCAAATTCAAACTCAGGATGGGAAGTTAGTGAGGCTCGGTCTCAAAATACAAAATAAGAAAGGGATGTAATTCAGTGAAAAGGCTCTTGAGTTCAGTCTCCAGTGTGACAAAACAAGCAAAAACAAAACCAGACCATACTGTGTTTGGTGCAGCTGGGTATTTAGAAATCTGTCCAATAGGAGGCATCTGCCTTTCTGGTTTCCTCTACAAAGCACCTGCCAATGTAGCCTCAGTGTTTGACCACTTTAATTGTGATTCTGTCTGGAGAAAATGCCTTGCATGCAGCAGAAGGCTCTCATTTGAGCTTTGCCTTCAGCACAGACCTGGGCAGTCCTGGCCTCTACCCCTTCACCCACATAGTCACTGTGGAGATGACCATCTGGCCCGACTTGGGTGTCCCCAGGCAGAAGAAGGGCTGCAGGGGCCCAGGGAAGGCAGCCTGGGAGTAAGTGTGCAAGTGGCACCCGTCGTTCACACTGTAGAAGGATACCTCGCCGGCCTCGAAGTCCAGAAAGACGCCAATGTGGCTGGGAGGCTCGGTCAGCGTGATGGGCATGGCGGTGGGTATGAAGGGCAGTGGCTGCTTCCCCTTGGACAGCTGTATCACCCAGAACCCATTTTCGGGGGACTTGGGCACTCTGTCCTTCCGGTTCACGTTGTCTCTGCACACACCCAGGGCCCAGAGTGCATCCCCAAGGAGGTTCATGCCTACTTCCCAGTAGTGTCTCCCTGAGGTGAAGCTCTGCTGGCCCACAGCGCAGGGGTAGGCCAGGAACCGGTCCCTGCCACAAGATGCGGTGCTGCCCTCAGGCAGGGGACTGAGGTAGCGCCGTTGGCGGCTCTCATACAGGAGGAGGTAGGGGTACGCCGAGGTGGGGTCTGGCAGTACTTCCTCTGCAGACAGGCCCAGGTACAGGCGAGAAGGTGGAACCAGTCAGGGTCAGAGGTGGTGGGGCAGATGGTAGCAGCTGAATGGCCCCTCTGGTCCCCATCTTCCCCAGGTACCCTTTCCCCTGGGTATCCTGGGGGAGTTGGCATAGGGCCCTGTGCCCCAGCTACTCATGGCTGCTGGTGGGGCAGTGGGGGTGAGCAGGACCACAGGCTTAATCAGTAGAGAAGGAGGAAGAAAAATGCACACAAAGCACAGGTGTGTGGTATGGGGGGTGGGCACAGGGCATCCTGAGGGTGCCAGGCCCCAGGCTGCACTTACCTTGAAAGCCTCTAAGCACATCTCTCTGCCCAGGAACCCTGCACACCGTCCTGAACACCGTGGGGACGGCCACCTCTTGGCACTGCACACTCAGGCTGCGCTTCCTCCAGGGAACACAGGCTCACTGTCCCCCTCCAGTCCCACACAGAGCCCTCCTGCACCCACCTCTGCCACCACCTTCGCTGCTGGTGACTGCATACCTGGCCAGGGTGTCCTTCATATCCTGCAGAGGACAGGGAGGAGAGCAGGAAATGGACTTAGCTCTCAACTGCCACCCCCATGTCATTCTCTCTTGTCCACTTCTCTGGGACAGATTAAAAATGTCCTTTCTGCCAGAAACTGAACTCCCACACCCACCAGGAGTCCCAGGGGCTTACCCTGACCCTGTGCATGAGGAGGCTGGAAGGCCTGGAGAAGCTGTTCTCCTGTTCCCTTGATGATCTTTGTGGCTTCTCTGCCATGTCTGAATGTAAGTTTCACTGCTCTTGTACTTTGGGGGCATTTTAAAGTAAGATGGGGCTGCTACAGATGTTGCTACTATCCGTCTGGTAACAGAATGGCTAAGAGATTAATGGACAGGGAAATTCATACATGGTGTGGGTCTCTGAACAAAGTGGCTGGGATGCAGCTGGACAGTGAGATTTCATCACACTGCTCAGAATTCCATGCAATTTAAAGCTTATGATTGTTTAATTCTGCAGTTTTCTACTTAGTATTTTTGGGCTGAGGATGACCATGGGTAACTGAAACCTTGAAAACTGAGACTGGATGTGGGGAGCTTCCGCTGTAGGTGCTCCCTAAGTGGGTGCAAGACCAACGAGATGCACAGAATTGTCATGGAGAAGGGGTGAGTGAGGGTGTAACTGGCTGAGGTTTGGGGAGGGAGAGAGGTTCCAGTAACAGCTGGGTTTGGAGGGACTCTGGGAAGGGCAATTCCCAAGTACATTAACACCCTGGACTAGAAGCTGCACCGGGTTTAGTATGTTCTTCAGTGGCCATGCTGTGGTTTGTCCTTTCCAACCCCCTCATTTCATAGGTCCTAGCCCCAGGATCTCAGGATGTGATATACACATGATCCTCCATTTAAAATGGAGTTATGTGCTGACATTTCCACTGGAAGTCGAAAACCTTGAAAGATAAAGATGCATGCAATAATCCTGACCTGCTGGGCACTCTAGTTGCATGGCACATGTGGATAGTGATGCTAGATCGGAGCATTGTTTGACTCTTACTATCTCTGAAAGATCCAAATTCATTATCTGAAGTTTGGTTTCTACTGAAAGGACATTTCTTGTGTACCATGGTCAAGCTGAACCACCATGACTGGGAGGTAGGGTCTTTAAAAGCTTAGATGAGGCCAAGTGAGTTCATTCAGGTGGTTTCCAGTCCAACCTGAGCAGTGTCCTCATCAAAGGGAGAGATCAGGGCACAGACACCTGTGGAAGATGGTCTTGGGGGAGGATCAACCCCACCACACCCTGATCTCAGCCTTCAGCTTCCAGCCTTTAGGACTGTACACAAGTTCCGTTTTTTAACCCTCTCAGCCTGTTTGTAATCCAAAATCTGAAACTCTTTGAGGGCTGACCTGATGGTTAACCCTGTGGGATATTCCACACCCAAACTCTGGGAAGGTTGCAGTCAAAACAGAGGCACAGTAAAGAAAGCGCGTAATGTCAGCTGCAGCTCTCTACACACACCATACACAAGACAGAAATGGACTTCCTGTTTAAACATAGATATCAGTCCCAAGATACCTCATGATGTCTGCAGATATCCCCAGTCCGAAAATATTTGAAATATCAGATGCTTCTGGTCTGAGCAGTTTGGTAAAGGGACGGTTGTCCAGCCTTCTGTTGGGCTGCATTCCTTCTCCTGGTCCTGTGCATCCCAACCACACCTCTCCTGCGCCTCATCCTGGAGCACAGCCCATGGGGCAGTCTTACCTGCAACATCTGTGGAGGCTCTCGCAGGCTTCGGTCCTCCAGCTGTAGCAGCAGCAAGTCCAGGGAGCGGTGCTGCTGGTCCAGGGAGGTCTTGCTGTCTCGAAGCTGCACCGCTGTCTCCTCCTCTTCCCTCTTTAAGGCCTGGAGGAGTCTCTGCTCCTCCTCTGCCAGGAACAGGACCACCTTCTCGAACTCCATCATGATCCTCTCCCTCCGGACCTTCACTCTGTCCTGTGGGCATATGAGATGTGGTCCCCACACACTAGAGCAGTTCTATGGGTCACAATGTACCTCCCTGGGCTTCCGGGGACCCATAGTACTCTGGCAAGGGTTGGGAGCTTTAGGTGGAAACTAGGAGCTTTTCAGAGGAGCAGTGCACTGGGCCCCAATAGGCATTGTCCAACACCCTAACATTCATGTATCCTTGTACTGGTGGGGCTCAGAGACACTCCCAAAGAGGGATACTTGGAGATGTTCCTAAAAACCACAGGAGGCCATTGTTTTGGATAGGACTCCTGCCCTGGTCCCCTGCAGACTAAGCAGGAAGTCAGAAGGAGCCCCACAGCTGTTGAACTCCCCAGAAGCCAGAATTGGAGACAAAATCTGGCCACTTCAAATGGATCACAAACATAATCCTTACACAAAAGTAAGCTGGGTTACCTGATACTCACTGATCTGTTGTTTTCCTGTTGTTCTTCCTGTTTCTGCCTTTAAAAGATGCCAACTATGAAGTGACCAACCCTGTGCTCTGACTCTGATCACTCCAGCTCCTTCAGTCTTTGAAACCCATTTTCTCTAGTCGGCTCACTTGCCATATCATGTGGGATGAGTTTCCTGACTCTAGAACTGAAGGTAAAGCCACCAAGCCCTTTGCTGGGTGTAATGCCATGGCTTATGTCCCAGTACTTCCAGGATGACCTGTGCCCAGGAGCTCCAGGCCAGCCTGGGCAACATGGTGAGACCCTGTGATTTTGACTTCTGCTAAGCCTCTGATTGTCCACCTGAGTCTCCTGTTTGTGTGAGGCTTCTCCCACCCTGTGTGCCGGCATAATTAAAAGTCACCTTTCCCTCTTACTCACCTGTCACTCTTGCACCAGGGTTTGAAGAAAGGGTTTGAGGAAGATTTTCCCCCTTACATGGGGAGTGAGGAAGGTGGGGATGGGATGTTGTGGGTGGGGCTAGGACACCTTTAGGAGCACCTCCCACTGCAAGGAAGAAAGGCTAGAAATCCAGACAGAACAGAGCAGGGATGGGAAAGGGGCTTTGGAGAACCACCTGCCACTGGGCTAAGGTCTGCTCCTCCTTGGCTTGCAGCTTCTCCGTCTTCCTCACCTCCTCCCGCAGGTACCTTATGTCTTCCTCCAGCTTCGACTGTGGGAGTACAAAACCACAGGGCTTGGGACCAGTGGTGCCCACACCTCCTGCCAGAATCTGGGTTGTGGTTTCTTTTTTTCTTTGGTATCGGGGATCAAATTCAGGTCCTGTGCTTGCAAGGCAGGTAGTGGAACCACTGAGTTAAATCCCCGGCCCTGGATTGTGGTTTCTAACCATACTAAGGAAGCATAGGGGATCGATATGCCTCCCCAAAACAGGCCCCTCTGTCAGTGAAACAGTTCGGACCTCAGAATACCTTCAGAACGTAACACCCCCAAATACACAACTTCAACAAGAGTTATTCACCACTTAAGAGTTATTTTGAGCTGAACACACTTTAAAAAAGAAAAAGAAAACCTATAGCTGCAAGAGTCTCTCTGACCATTCCCTTTTTCTTCCTAAAAGGTGGAGGGAGAAAAACCATCATGTGGAAGCTGTACTCCCTGTACCAGGGGAGAAGTAACTTGTCCTCATGGCTGAGGACAGAGGTTGAACTGAAGAATCTGTACCAGTGGATCCTGTGAACTGGCCCCCATCCTCTGGTCACTTCTCTACCTGGCTACCTACCCCAGTCAAGAGCTCCTGTGCTTGTTCTCCACCCTTCAGTTTCCTCCTTGTCCATGTTGGCAGTCATCCCCCAGTGCCATGCCAGGAAAAGGGTACAGGGAGCTGGAGCTGTGGGGGTCAGACCGGGCCTGGGCCTTGGCAGTCTTGTCAGCACTCACCTGTTCTGTCCCAGGAGCCATTGTACCCTTCCATGGTGGGGTCCTGCCCATGGGTGATACAGCCCACCCACAAACACACTCCTACCCTTGGGGCTTTTGACCTTTGCTCCCCACCTTGTACTCCCGCAGGGCTTCCTCCACAGGCAGCACCCTGTGCTCCCGGTGTTCCTGCGCCTCCCTGCACACGACGCAGATGGGGCTCTGGTCCTCCAGGCAGAACAGCTTGATGGGCTCCTGGTGCGCTGGGCACAGGTCCCGCTCCTGCAGCCCATGGTGTTGCCGTGCCATCTCTGCCACCTTGGTCAGCAAACGGTTGGGCCGCAGGTTCTGCTGGGGTGACATCTCCCTGCACTCTGGGCAGGAGAAGAATCCCTTCTGCCTCCTCCTCCCTTTCTTGCCTTTTGCCTTCTCCCAGTTTGTCTGGATGCAGGTGCGGCAGAAGTTGTGGCCACAGGCAGTCATCACGGGGTCCGTGAAATAGTCAAGGCAGATGGAGCATGTGGCTTCCTCTTGCAGCTTTCTGGCCAGTTCTACAGCATCCATGGCTCCTGGGAGGACCTCAGGGCCTGGAGGTTAGACCCAAACCCCAGACCTGGGCTGCAGTGGCTCTGTGTGCCAACCCTTTCACAGAGGAGAACTGGGGTTGTGTGAGGGGCCCACACTGACTCTTTCAGTTTTGTTAACAACAAAGAAATGCCTCTTGGAAACTGCAAAGACCCTTTGACCAGATGCATCCAGGAGCCTCTGGCCATGCACAAAGCACGGCCCAGACCCCACCCTGCTGTCAGTCTCCTGGACACCTGGCCAAGTCCTCATCCCTCCCATGAAGCCTAAACCCTGTGCACCCACTAGACCCATTCAGGGATAAACCTCTCCACTCTTTCTCTGTCCCTAGCTGCCTTTTCTGTTGGCATTGAACCTCATCCCTTCTCTAGGGTGACACTCTTGCTGCAAGAAGCTCCAATAAAGAGCCCTTTAACAAGCTCAGAATAACTTTCTTAAACTCCAGTACCACAAGGGCAAATAGGAGGGAAGGTGATTTTTTTCCATTGGGGAGGGAGGTGCAGATCAGGGAAGACACAAGACCATTTTGTGCAATGTCACAAAACTACAAACAAATGTGTGCTCACAAACCTACATGTGTGTGCATGTATGTGCACATACGTGCACACACCTGAAAACAAGCTTGCACACACGTATCTGTGCACCCATGTAAACACACGTACACAACGTGTACACGTACAGGTGAGTGTGCAAACGCTCAGTCTCCATACTTACTGGGGTCGCATGCAATGGAGACCCACCGCCTTC
The DNA here is from genome assembly GCF_012274545.1 of Fukomys damarensis. Taxonomy (NCBI): domain Eukaryota; kingdom Metazoa; phylum Chordata; class Mammalia; order Rodentia; family Bathyergidae; genus Fukomys; species Fukomys damarensis. Next base: position 48,350,890 of record NW_022900915.1, read on the forward strand.
CCCTTCCTACTTCCTGAGGTCTTTGCAGGGCGGGACAGTGGAGGGTTTGAACCTCTAAATTTCAAGCACTGATCCCACGCCCCTCCTCGCCCCTAAGTTACAGTGTCCGGGGATCGAGGGAGGCCACGCTTTCTGCAGCAGGGCGCACGGCGACGACTCGGTGCCTAGGTTCGGGAGCCTAGGCCCGGGAGGTGTCCTTCTGTCCGTGGAGGTTCATCCAGGGGACACAGGTCAGCGTGGCCGCCCTGCGGACTGTGCGGCCGCCAAGGCTGGAGGGTGCCTGGAGGGTCTCTGGGCACGGGGATTCCCAGCAGCCGAGGGGCTGGGACTGAGCGGCTGAGCCTGGGAAATGGCTTGGGCGTGGACACGGCTTTGTGGCGTCAGCGGGGCGGTGCCCAGGAGAGGACGCTGGGGTCCGGGAGAGAGGGGGTCCTCCTGATGGGAGGGGAGGAGCAGATGAGAAAGGGACGGGGACGGGGAGGGGAGGGGAGCCACCTCCCTCAGGTCAGCTGCACGGGGCTGCGGGCAGCTGGTAGCAGAGGGGCGCGGGTCTTGGCCGGCCGGGAAGGCAGGCGAGCTTGGGCGGGTAGGTGAGGTTTTTACCCTGACCCAGTTGCCACAAACAGCGCTCCCCAGGCCTAACCCTGATCCAGATCCTAACCCTAATCCTGGTCCTGGGGAGAGCAGACAGATGTAAAACCGAGGCTGAGGCTACCTGGCGAAGGGAATCCCTGCCTTGGAAAGCTGATCGACCCTGGTTTGTTGTGTCCAGGGCGCGCTAGTGTATGTAGCCTGGTTTGGGGTGTAGACAGCGGCCTTGCCGCAGTTCCCGCCCCCCTCCTTAGTACTACGGGGACTGCTGTAGGAGGTGGGGCCTGGTGGAAGGGAATTAGGTCATTGGGGTGTGACCTTGGAGGTGCTGTTGGGACCTTCCTCTTCCTGTCTCTGTCTGCTTCCCAGTTGCCAGGGAGGGGCAGATCTTTTCCAGTACTGCTCCTTCCATGACCTCTGCTTCCCCACAACCCCAAAACAGTGGAGCCAGGCGACCTGGACTGGAACCGCTAAAACCCAGCGAAAGGATAAACCTTTTCTCTGTCTAAATTGATAGCTTAATTATTTTGTCATAGTGTCAGGAAGTTAACATAGCAGGTTTGTATATAAAATGCCATATCCTGATATGTCCCTAGGAATTGTTTAGCCCTGGGGTGGGAACACCCTCCAGGGTCGGATGTGAAAGTTTCCTAAAATGCAGAAAATAAAAAAGGCAAAGTGAATGTACCTTTGGAGTAGAAAGATCTTCTCAGGGCTGGGGATTTAGCTTAGTGGTTCCACTGCCTGGCTTATTTGATCTGTTACCAAAAAAAAAAAAAAGCTTCTCAAAGACAGACATTTGGAATTTGGGAATTTAGTGCAGTAGTTCTGCCACCTGCCTTGCAAGTGCAAGGGCCTGAGTTCAATCCCCAGTACCTAAATAAATAAATAAATAAATAAACAAAAGAGACAGGCACAGATAGATTTGGCTGTTACCTAAACCACAGCTAAGCAAAGGGGCCCCAAGGAAACCCTGAGGCTCTAATGACTTGGCATAGAACATGTCCAGTCCAGTGGGTCTTCTCGCTAAGGGAAGTGCAGGAAAACCACATAGCTAAAACGACATTGTGCATACATAAAACTCTCCAACAGCTGGGAATTTAGCTCAGTGGTTTCGCTGCCTGCCTTGCATGCTCAAGGGCCCAAGTTTGATCCCTAGTACCAACAAAACGAAGCAAAACAAACAAAAGAAATTCTCCAAGTGCTACTTTTAATTGTAAGGATAGCATATTAGCTTGCAGAGGCTAGATAACAAAAGATCACACCCTGAGGTCTTAAACTGTTGCCAAAGGAATTGGTAAGTGACATACACAGAGAGATGCAGAATGGAAGTAAAATGAGAAAAAGTTAATTTTATTAATAAAAGGCTGATTGCACTCAAAAAGGCAGTGACAAAAATTGACCCCCTACTGCCTTACAGCTCAGCTCTCTCTTTTAGAGAGTTTTACAGCCTTGACCCTATTCAGGTGTTTATTTCATTCTCTCAGTTCACATTACTGATATACAAATCATGGTCACGAGATAGTTAACTTTAACCCAGATGTAGCAATTCATTGTAGTTAGGGAGTTCACCTCTAAGATTCACTTAAGCTATCTTTCCTAGCCCATGGGAAGTGGGGTGTTCAGGGTCAGGAAAGCAAATGTTAACAATGGTTCTTTTCATCTTGACACTTTTATAATCATTTGGTTTAGAGAACTTCGGAGCTCAGAGTCTTGATGTGCTCTGTTGTCTCAGGATAAGACCAAATGTTTTATTTAGTGGTTAATGCCTCCAGTGTCTGTAAATTCTGAACTCAACAAAGCAGACTGCTGTTAGAGACAGCAGAAGCCATTCTACATTGTGACATTTTGTAGGTTTTGCTATTTACAAGTTTTCTCTATCAAAACCACAGAAATTAATTTTCTTCCTGTTCTGAAGGCTGCAGAGACGGAGGTGTGGGTTCCTCTGAGCTTGTACTCCTTGGTTTGCAGATACCATCTTTCCCCATGTCTTCACACAGTTGTCATTCTGAGTGTGTGTCCTCTTGTCATGACACCAGACATGTTGGATTAGGGCCTCATTTATCTTAATTGTCTCATTTCAAATAGTCACATTCTTAGGTCCTGGATCTTGCAAGTTCTGGGGGACACAGTTCGGTCCTGACAGGTAGCAGACATGCCATGTGCCCACCATGCCAGACACTAAGGATGATGTGATTTCTATAACAATCCCATCAGGCCCAGGGCTCACGGTCCAGCTCAGAGCAACCCCTTCCCCCAATATGGAGGGAGCATCACAGGCAGAGACCACAGACTGGCCCTAGGACCAGGAGTGTGAGTCTGGGGGAAAGCCCGCTGTGCAAGCAGGCACGGGGAGGGATAGTGACCTGTGATAGTTAATTGATCATATCCTCAAGTAAGAAACACCCAACTAAATTGGCTCAGCCTAGTCCTGGATATGGAAGACCCACCCTAGGGAGGATTATCACCAAAATTAATAAAAAAGGGAAATGAAGAAGGAAGGGTGACTTTTGTTTCTTTGGAGAAGCTCATCTTCAACTTTAATTTGGATGTCAACTCTGGGCTTCTAGTATAGGCTCTTCAGTCTCTAACATCAACCCTTTAGCCTCCTGATATGTACTCACATGGGACACTACAGTGAGCTCCAGGCCTTTGACTGGAACCTTTAGATCTCCAGCATGCGACAGCCCTTTTGCAGTATTCTATGCCTGACTCTGTGGGTGGTCACTGTAAGCAAATAATGTAAATTTTATATATTTTTATATCTTGTGTTAAATGTTTCTCTAGTAAGCTCTGACTGATACATGCCCCTACCTGGAGTTGGCCTATAGGGAGGGTCAGAGGGCCCAATGTCCTTCTGGTGTTTCAGTCAATGGCAGGGCCAGCTGCTGATGTCCCATACCCTCCTCAGAGTGCCATCAGGCCCTGCTGTGTCTTCTTCTTCTTCATGGCCTGTCAGTTGGGCTTCTAAATCAGAAAAACTCAACTTTATTTTTTAAAGCAGATTCAGTGTCAGCGCAAATTCGAGAGAAGCACAGACTTCCCATTATTCCTTGCCTTTTGCCAGTATCTCCTACTGAAGAGGAACAGTTGTCATGATAGATGAACCTGTGACATGTCACCTTCATCCAGCATCCATAGATGACATCAGGGCCACTCTTGGTGTCCAACAGTGTGGACTGGTGACGTGTGTCCACTGTTCCAGTGTTGCACAGAGAAGTTGCACTGCCTGGATAGTTCCCTATGCTCCACTTGGTCGCCTTTCCTCCCCACTCTGTAACCACTCATTATTTTACCTTTTCCAGAATGTTATATGATTGCAATCATACAGAATGTAGCTTTTTCAAACTGAGGTCTTTCACTTAATAGCCCTTAGGTTTTCTCCATGTCATCTTGTGGTGCTCCATGGCTTATTTCTCTTTGTTGACAAGTAATACTCTATGGTCTGGATGTATCCTACTTTACCCAGTCAACTACTGAAAGTCATCTTGGTTGCTTCCAAGTTTTGGCAAATACCCCACAATCTTTTTATGCCCTCAATAGATTCTCCATGTTTCAGAGATTGAAGATCATATATGTGTGCATATGTATAATATATATATATATATATATATATGCAGCCCTTGAAGAGGCTAAATTCTCATGACATAGGCAGACACCTATGGTTTCTTATACTCCTTTTATTGAGTAGTAGATGCATGCCCCAGAACATAGTATGCATAAGGTATCAAGAATGAGAAAATTCATATCCTGAGCTGGCTGCCAGTTAAAGGCAGACACCACAGGTACATTTGAAGCACCATATACCCCTTCCTGCTTCCCACCCCATTAACTGCTGTCTTGAATACTAGAAACATAATATTAGTTCATATGTATATTTTCCTATCAAATATGTTGCTTGGCTGCACCTTAGAGTTAGGTTGGCTTATGCTATGGTCTGAATGTTTGTTCCCCCCACCCCGTATTCCTATGTTGCAATGCTTACTCTGTACCCCCCAAAAGATGGTATTAGTGTTGAGGTCTTTTTTCTGTGATGAGTTTCTGAGGGTGGGGCATAATGAATGGGTCAATGCTCAGAGAGCCCTGCATCCTCCACTTTGTAGGGTCACAGTGAGAAAAGCTGGTTGTGAACCAGGATGCAGCCCTTCCCAGACAGGGAATCTGCCACACCTTGATCTCCGACTTCCAAATCCCAGAGCATTAAGAAACAGATTTCTGGGCCAGGGATTTAGCTCAG
>NW_022900915.1:48357819-48362611 GCF_012274545.1 Fukomys damarensis
CTTCTTCTTCTTCATGGCCTGTCAGTTGGGCTTCTAAATCAGAAAAACTCAACTTTATTTTTTAAAGCAGATTCAGTGTCAGCGCAAATTCGAGAGAAGCACAGACTTCCCATTATTCCTTGCCTTTTGCCAGTATCTCCTACTGAAGAGGAACAGTTGTCATGATAGATGAACCTGTGACATGTCACCTTCATCCAGCATCCATAGATGACATCAGGGCCACTCTTGGTGTCCAACAGTGTGGACTGGTGACGTGTGTCCACTGTTCCAGTGTTGCACAGAGAAGTTGCACTGCCTGGATAGTTCCCTATGCTCCACTTGGTCGCCTTTCCTCCCCACTCTGTAACCACTCATTATTACACCTTTTCCAGAATGTTATATGATTGCAATCATACAGAATGTAGCTTTTTCAAACTGAGGTCTTTCACTTAATAGCCCTTAGGTTTTCTCCATGTCATCTTGTGGTGCTCCATGGCTTATTTCTCTTTGTACAAGTAATATTCCATGGCTTATTTCTCTTTGTTGACAAGTAATACTCTATGGTCTGGATGTATCCTACTTTACCCAGTCAACTACTGAAAGTCATCTTGGTTGCTTCCAAGTTTTGGCAAATACCCCACAATCTTTTTATGCCCTCAATAGATTCTCCATGTTTCAGAGATTGAAGATCATATATGTGTGCATATGTATAATATATATATATATATATATATATGCAGCCCTTGAAGAGGCTAAATTCTCATGACATAGGCAGACACCTATGGTTTCTTATACTCCTTTTATTGAGTAGTAGATGCATGCCCCAGAACATAGTATGCATAAGGTATCAAGAATGAGAAAATTCATATCCTGAGCTGGCTGCCAGTTAAAGGCAGACACCACAGGTACATTTGAAGCACCATATACCCCTTCCTGCTTCCCACCCCATTAACTGCTGTCTTGAATACTAGAAACATAATATTAGTTCATATGTATATTTTCCTATCAAATATGTTGCTTGGCTGCACCTTAGAGTTAGGTTGGCTTATGCTATGGTCTGAATGTTTGTTCCCCCCACCCCGTATTCCTATGTTGCAATGCTTACTCTGTACCCCCCAAAAGATGGTATTAGTGTTGAGGTCTTTTTTCTGTGATGAGTTTCTGAGGGTGGGGCATAATGAATGGGTCAATGCTCAGAGAGCCCTGCATCCTCCACTTTGTAGGGTCACAGTGAGAAAAGCTGGTTGTGAACCAGGATGCAGCCCTTCCCAGACAGGGAATCTGCCACACCTTGATCTCCGACTTCCAAATCCCAGAGCATTAAGAAACAGATTTCTGGGCCAGGGATTTAGCTCAGGAGTTCGGTAACCTGCCTTGGAAGCGCAAGGACCTGAGTTCAATCCCTGATACCAAAAAGAAAAAAGAAACAGATTTCTGCTGTTTACAAGCTACCACTATTAATGACAGCATCGCATTTGACCAAGAAAAGATAAAACATTAACAAGAGAAAAGAACATAAATGTGCCAGGGAGCCTTCGCAGGAAAATGAAGACCCAAGGAATGGTTAGGCCTAAGTACATTTCCTAGGCTGAAAGAAGAGCAATACTGTGTGAAGAAGCAAATAAAATATATGTGGAGGCTAAATGAAGATAAAAACAATTTTAATGAGGACTATTTGCACAGACTTCTATCACTCTGGAGTGCCCATCTCTGTTGCAAAGACTTTCGTTCCCCTGGGGAGGGGAAGGCATCTTTGGGAGTTTCATCTCCTGCTTTCAGGTGGAAAGCAGAAGGTCAGAATGCTGGTTTGCAGCTGCTGGTTTTCAAATGCTTTTTGCTTGCTTAGAGTAATCTGTATGCCTAACTGACATGTTGCGGAATGGTATAATCTGCTTTCCTCAGTGCCCAGGCCTCCTTTCTTCCTATTATTTTTAGGATTTCAGCTTTTGATTTTTAGTAGAATGACTCGTTACACTTACATACACTCTGCATTAAGGCTGACCCCATAGTGCATCATTAAGACTGGTGGGATACACAGATGAAGGTTCCAGTCTCAATAGTTTTACTGCTTTATAAAAATAACATGTATCGTCTAGGTGAGAGACTAAATGGGTTTTCATGACAGACACCTGGAAGCATTTAGCAAAAAAATCATTCATTGCACCAGATGGTAGCACTTGTTTGTATTTAAGAAACATTTTCTGAGCTACCCTAGCTATGCTGAGACTCCAGAGATCATAGCTTCACCCATGGGTGCCCACCTGGCACGTTCCTTCTGGCAGCCACCCCACCCAGGTGTCAGCACACTAGAGTCAAGGAGTCATCTGAACACCAGCCAGGTGAGTTGCTTACAAACCCAGAAATGCCTGACTTCACCAGTCCTGTCATACCTCCTGGGGCCAATGCTAGCCACTGTTCTCTGCTGAGATAGCACAGAGCTGTGGGCCTGCTGCAGGTGACTCAGATATGCATGTTGGGAAGGCTTCTCTGAGAACTCATGCACATGATTTCAGAGGAACTTGGGTTGCTTTCTTGTATCCTTACTACTTTGCTTTTCTCCATTTTGGGGCCTCAAATTAATTCTCACATATTCATCTTTCTCTCCCTCTCATTCATTCATGTACTGGTTGGTCTGTCCATTAAACTGTGGAAACTCGGTGTATGTTAAGAGGAACATATAAGGCCAGACTGTTTTGGATATGAAGAACAGGATGACAGGGATCCCCTCCTCAAGGGGCTGGTTCTCCCATGAAAAGGCAAATTTCCTCATGAAATCATATGCTAAGATTCATCCAGTTTCCCTGGAGCCCAATTCCCTCGTTCCAAACACCATCCAGAAAAGTTATCTAGGGTTAAGCTCTTCACTGAGCCAAAGGTCACCAAGACAAGGACTTCATGAAGAGACATGACACCCAGGTGAATTAATTTAGCTTAATAATGGTCAGAAGCTTTCAAATATCAGAAAACAGTGGTATCCAAATATTGTCTTTGAGTAGCTGTCAAGAACAGTCACCCTATACATCCTTAAAAGAGATGATTGATTTCCAGTGTGTGAATACTAATCTGTTATAAAGCTTTTAAAATTTGAATCAACAGGATATACACTGGTTTACATAAATTGACTTCAGAAATCCACAGTTGTATATTGGTGGTATTTTATCCTCAGCCCTTGCTATTTGTAAGAGCACTTTCCGCTGTTTTGTATACCTTCACTTGACAATAAGCACCTTGAAAACACAGCAGGCAGCAATGGAACTAGATCATTTCATTCACTGCATTCCTAGCACCAGGCAGTGCTCAGGTATGAATTTAATAAAGATTTTTAAGTGTAAGTGATCCCAATATGGGGCAGAGTGGTAAAAATCCTTACTTTCTTATCACCACTATGCTCAGGTCATCCCCACCATCTGATTCAGCCAACCCTCTCCGCTCCCAGTGGCAGGATATGCCAGCCAGCTGGTCTCCATCTCTTTCATTCTAGGGAACCCAGTATACTTTGGAAGTTAGGAGGCCCATTTCAAAGTGTCGGAGCCATGAGCCATCAAGGCTGGTGATACTTAACTGATATAAACTTCCAGGGCACAGGGCCTTCCTGAACTTTACAGTTAGTTTCCCAGTGTTGATTTCACTTAGGTCATATCAATAATTCACTGAGACTTTTATGGGAGAAAGATCAAATTAGAACATCCGCTAGCACCCTGGCCATCTTCTGAACCTACCAGAATGTGGATAAAAGTAATAACCACATAACTAATGGACTTCTAACAGGAGATAGGCCGAGCTTCTACATGAAAACTGACAGTTAACAAAGCACACAAAACTTTCTGGCCCATGGTCTGGAAATAAGAGTTAACAGTGTGGATAATTGGACCTCAACTAGAAACAGACTCCGCACAAGCGCAAACTGCTGAACTCATGATAACTGGATTTGTGTTTATATCCACTCCATGTCATTTTCTCACTTAAATATAGTGAGCTACCAACACACGTGACTAGTTGGATCTCTCAACTGGTAAGAGGACAAAACAACAGTACACACAATATTTTCAAGCTTACTAGTACTTGAGAACGAAGGGGAGGAGCCACTTCTGGGGCCTGGGAGCCACAAGTTACAGCCATTTTTTTTGACCCAGTGAGTGGCTCTGAAAAGAGCCTTTGGGGTAACAGCAGTATGGCGTGGGTGCCTTTAGGACCTAGAGTGTCTCCCTGCGGATGCGGCGAGCGAGCTGGATGTCCTTGGGCATGATAGTGACACGCTTGGCGTGAATGGCACACAGGTTGGTGTCCTCGAAGAGCATCACCAGGTAGGACTCACAGGCCTCCTGCATCGCCATCACTGCTGAACTCTGGAAGCGCAGGTGAGTCTTGAAGTCCTGAGCAATCTCACGCACCAGGCGCTGGAAGGGCAACCTGCGGATTAGGAGCTCAGTAGACTTCTGATAGCGACGGATCTCGCGCAGGGCCACAGTACCAGGTCGGTAACGATGCGCTCTCTTCACGGAACCCGTAGCTGGTGCAGTCTTGTAGCCCACCCTGGCCAGCTGCTTGCGCGGAGCCTTACCGCCCGTTGATTTGCGAGCTGTCTGCTTTGTGCGGGCCATTGCCCCAACACAGCTGCTGCTACTTCTTAGACTAATGCGGGAGCCCTTGAACGGGCTCGCCTTTATATAGCCTGCAGTGTTCTCATTGGCCAGCTGGCGTGATGGCAGGCAGCACTCTGTTTGGCTGGTGGGGTGCTCCTGACTGCAGACCACAGGTTATAGTTCTAACCGACCTCCAGCTGCATGATCTGTCATTCGTGTGTGTGTGTGAG
>NW_022900915.1:48362934-48373608 GCF_012274545.1 Fukomys damarensis
CCCCCCCCCGTCAAGTCAGAAAAAACCTTCTAGAACCCAGAACTCTGCAGAACATGCTTACATGGTGACAATGTTGCGTTTTTCTGAGCTCCAGGATCTTGCATAAAACCATGATGGAATCCCCTTCTCCACATGGCTCAGAAGAGCGGGAAAGAACATTGAATACAAAATAAATAAATAAATAAATAAATGGCTGATTCTGAGCTCTTCATGCACATATAAAAAAATCACACACAAAATAGAAAAAGCATTTTGTCCTTTACAGACACCTGGCTCTTCAATTTTGTCACAAATGTTAATTTTCAAGAAGAGCAGCACGTTTTTTGGAGTGCAGTTGAATCCATGTCTAGAATGCAAACAAAGCAAAAATAAAACCCAGAAAACTGCTTTCAGAAAGGAAAAAATCGATTTTGAGGGCAGGATAAATTTTAAAGGGTCACTCATAGCCACAGTATAATCATATGAGCATCAAACCACAATAATTAAGGTTAGAATAGATTTGGTTTATGAATAGTGTTAACACACACAAGCCTAATCACAAAAGGATAGAAATTGTGTTTCATTTTTATTGATTTGGCGAAAAAGAATGTTTGTGGCTTTAACCGAATGTCTGTTTAAAAAGTTTAGATACAGAGGTATGTGCAGCCTAGGGGAGGTGGGGGTGGTTAGATTTGTGTCTGTGGAACCAAACACCTGAGAGAAATGAATTAAAGGAGGAAAGGTTTCTTTTGGTCATGACTTCAGAGATCTCACAGTCCCGTCAGCTGGCTTCATTGCCTTGGGCCTGTGCCGGTGATATCATGGTGGAAGGGCCTGGCTTTGCGGCACTGGAGCAGAGAGAGTAAGCGCCAGAGAGGAAGAGATCAGGACAAAATGCAGGCCCCAAGGCCACACTGCCTGGACCCAGTCTCTTCAACTAGATCCCATCTCCTAAATTTCCATTACATTTTAATAATGCCATCAAATTATGATTTCATCATAAAGTCCACTGGTAAAGTTATAGCCCTCATGAGCCAGTCACCTTCTGAAAGCCCCACCTCTGAATATGAGACTTTTGGTGACATTTTAGGTCTACATTGAAAAACCAGGAGAAAATAATGTACTTGGGAAGGGAAGGGTGAGGCAGGTGCTGCTGCTCTGCACAGCAGCAGGCCTAGGGGCTTTCCCGCAGTGTGGGCCCAGGAACCCTGCGGTCCTAGATCTGACTACTGTCTAGTGTGGCTTTTGGGTAGGGGAAAGGGCTTAATTTCCAAGGAGGATAAACTGCCACCTTCGCACCTGGGGAATGTGTGACCCTACTGACATAAAGTGTAAAAAATCAGGAGACTCCAGAAATCCGAGCTCAGTGGAGTGAAGAGGTGATCTGGGGTACCCAGGATGTCCGTGGAACCCCAGGCAACTGTCAGCATCCACAGCTGAAGGAAATACTGTGAGAGCAGGATGCCTTGTACTCTCCAATAACCGAAAGGCATCCTGTCTGTTCCCTGAAGCCAGGATACCTCCCACACTGCCTGCATCTGTCCGCTGCCTCAGCACTCCACGAAATTGGCCTGATCCTCTGCTGGCAGGCCTGTCTGATCTTCTATCAGTGTGCACCCTTCAGATGATACTAGAGCTGAACTCCTTTCCCTGTTTTCTCTTACTTTCCCATTAAAAACCTTTGCCTGTGATTTCATACTGCTGCTTGTTTTAATTTTCATTATCACTCTGACATTTCCAGTCTTCACATGTTCATTACTATGGGTAGCAATGTAATCACTTGACTTTTGCATCATCTTGCATTCTGTGACCTTAAGGAGGTCATTTGATTTGAAAGTTCATTGGGATTTTTCTATGTGGACAATCACATCATCTGGAAATAGCAGGTTTTATTTTTTCTATTACAACTTGTGTGACTTTTCTTTTTTTCCCCCCCTTTCAGCAGTGGCTAAAGCTTCCAACACTATGTTGACAGAGTAGTGGTGAGATGGACAGTGTTTCCTTATTCCCAGTCATCAACAAACACGTAAGAAAAAAGAAATTCACCAGGAGGCCAGGCTGACTCTGAGCATCACACCACAGCCTCTGGGACATGAATAGAGGAGGTGTGGTGAGCTCAGCACAGCCCACAGCTGTTTCTCTGCAGAGTTGCTATCAGCTAAAGTGACACTTTTTTTTAACTTTCTTTTTTAAAATAAATTTTATTTTTATGCTTTTTCCCTCCCCTCCCTATGTACAAAAGTTCTGTTTCCATTTTTCTTGTCACTTTCTCTCTCTCCCCTGTTCCCCTTCCCATTTGAACACTTTCCCATTTCCCACATCCATTATACATCTCAGTCCTTATTTACACATTCAGTTTCTCACACCAGAGAAACAATGCAGTATTTATACGTGTGTCCAATTTATTTCACTTAAGAGTATGATCTCAAGGTTCATCCATTTAGCTATACATGTTTGAAGCTCATCCTTCTTTATGGTAGAGTAGTATTCCATTGTAGTAAAAAAACTTCCGGTCTGTTCTTTTGCCAGTACCATGCTGTTTTTATCACAGTAGCTTTGTAATATAATTTCAGGTCAGGGATTGTGGTATCCCCTGCCTTGCCTTTTTTGCCCAGAATTGCCTTTGCTATTCTAGTTCTCTTCTGGTTCTAAATGAATTTTAGGATTGCTTTTTCTAGTTCTGTGAGATAATCTATTGGGATTTTGATGGGGACTGTATTGAATTTGTATAAAATTTTGGAAGTATGGCCATTTTCACTATATTGGTTCTTCCTATCCAAGAGCAAGGGCTATCTTTTCATTTTCTGATAGCCTCTTCAATCTCCCTTTTCAGAGTACTGTTGTTTTCAATGTAGAAGTCTTTTATGTCCTTTATTAGATTGATTCCTAGGTATTTGGATGCTATTGTGAAAGAGATTATTTCTCTAGTTTCTCTCTCCATGAGTTTGTTATTTGTGTACAAAATGGGTATTGTCTTTTGAGCATTGACTTTGTATTACACTACATCATGAATTTGGTTATCAAATCTATAGGTCTTTTGGTGGAGCTTTTGGGGTATTCTATGTAGAGTATTATGTCATTTGCAAATAATGATAATTTAATTCTCCCTTTCCTATCCTTCCTTTTATTTCTTTCTCTTGTCTAATTGCTCTGGCTAGAGTTTCCAGAACTATATTGAATTAAAAGTGATGACAGTAGACGTGCTAGTCTTATTCCTGGTTTTAGAGTGAAAACTTTCAATTTTTGCTTAAGAATATGATGTTGGCTGTTGGTTTGTCATAGATGGCTTTTATCAGATTGAGATAAAGACCATCTATACCAATTTTCTGTAAGGGTTTTTTAAAAATCACAAATGGGTGTTTAACCTTGTCAGATGCCTTTTCTGCATCTGTTAAGATGATATGGTTTTGTCTTTGGCTCTGTTAATATAGTGTATTACATTTATTGATTTGTATATGTTGAACCATCCCTGCATCCCTGGGATGAATTCAACTTGGTCATGGTATATAACCTTCTTGATGATTTGCTGCATTTTGTTTGCCAGTATCTTATTGATGGTTTTTGCATCTATGTCCATTAGGGAGATTTGCCTGTAATTCTCTTTTTTGGTTGGGCCCTTCTCTGGTTTTGGAATCAGGATAATGCTTGCTTCCAGGAATGAATTTGGGAGTACTGCTTTGCTTTCAACTTCATTGAAGAGTTTGAAGAGTAGTGGCATTGGGTCTTCTCTAAATTTCTTGTAGAATTCAGCAGTGAATCCATCAGGGCCAGGGCTTTTCTTTGTTGGTAGTTTTAAGATTACATATTTAATTTCATTGGCTGATATTGGTATATTTAGAATTTCTATATCTTCTTGATTCACTTTTGGTAATTCATACGTATCTAGGAATTTGTCCGTTTCTTTTGTATTTTCCATCTTATTAGAATGTAGGTATTGTATCATCAAAGTAGTTAGTGGTGATCTTCTGGATCTCTGCAGGGTCTGTTGTGATTTCTCCCTTTTCATTCCTAATTGCCCGGCTTTGAGTTTTTTCTTCCTTTTTTTTTTTTTTTTTTTTTTTATAAGATTGGCTAAGAGTTTGCCAATTTTATTTAATCCTTCAAAGAACCAAGTCAATTCTTTGATTCTTTGTATTGTTTTCTTAGTTTCCATTATATTCATTTCTGCTCTGATTTTTATAATTTCCTCCCTTGTATGAGGTTTGGGCTTGACTTGTTTTTCTTCTTCTAGAAGCTTGAAGTTCAACATTAGGTTGCTTATTTGAGCCCACTCTATTTTCCTGATATAAGAATTCATTGCTATAAATTTCCCTCATAGGAATGCTTTCATTGTATTCCATAAGTTGTATGTATGTTGTGTTATCATTATCATTTAATTGTAGAAATTGTTTATTTTTTTCTGCAACCCATTCATTGTTCAGGAGGGTGTTATTTAATTTTCATGTGTTTATGAAGTTCTTGTGGTTTTTTTTGCCATTGATTTCCAATTTCATTGCACTATGGACTGAAAATATACATGGGATTATTTCAATTACTTTTCATTTACTTAAGCATGTTCTATGAGCTGGTATATGTTCTATTTTGGAAAGTCCCATGTGCAGTTGAGAAGAACATGTATTCTGATGTTGTGGGGTGGAACACTCTGTAGATATCTACTTTCATTTGTTTAAAAGTTTGGTTCAATTGTAATATTTCATTTTTGATTTGCTTGTCTAGTTGATCTGTCTATGTGACAGTGGGGTGGGGTACTGATATTCCCCATTACAACTGTATTAGTGCTTATATAATTTTCTATGTCTGTTAATATTTGTTTTGTACAGTTGGGTTGCTGCTCTTTGGTGCATATATGATTGTCATTTCTGCCTTTTGAATTGTTCCCTTTACCAGGATGTAGTGACCTTCTTTGTCTCTCTTAATCAGTCTTGGCTTGAAATCCATTTTGTCAACAAATAGAATAGCTACCCTGCTTTTTTCCAGTTTCCTGTCTCATGGAATTGTTTTCTATCCCTTGACTTTCAGTCTGTGAATTTGTTTTTCAATTAAATGTGTTTCTTGTATGTAAGCATATTGATGGATATTGCTTCTTGATTCATTCTACCAGTTTGTTTCTTTTGATTGGTGAATCAAGACCATTAACACTGATGGTTATAACTGACATGTACTGTCTTCTCTCTGTCATGTTATTTTCCTGCTATTGACTTCCTTCTTTCCTTTTCTGTTTAATTTCTTGCCTTGCCTGGTGATTCATTGTTGGGGTTCACTGAATTGTATACGTTATTGTATCTTTCTAAATTAGCCTTCAGAACACTTTGGAGTGCTGGTTTCATTGTTATGAATTTTTTCAGATGTTCTTTGTCATGTAAGTGTCTTAATTCTCCACAATTTTACAGGATAGTTTTGAAGGGTACATCAATCTGGGTTGGAGGTTGTTTTTCTTTAGAGCTTGAAGTACTTTACCCAAGCTCTCCTTGACTTGAGAGTTTGTGCTGAGAAGTCTGCTATGATTCTCATGAGCTTTCCTTTATGGCTGATTTGCTTCTTTTTGTAACAGTTTTTAATATTCTGTCCTTGTATTGAATTTCTGAAATCTTGAGTATTATATGCCTTGGGGAAGTTTTTTTTTTGTTTGTTTTTTTTTTTTTTTTTTTTTTTGGCTAATTAGGGTTTTGTTTTTTTTTTTTTTTTTTTTTTTTTTTTTTTTTTATTATGGCTAATTAGGATCTGATATGCCTCACTTATCTATATGTCAAATTCTTTTTCCTTGTTTGGGAAGTTTTCTGCCATTAGTTCTGGAAAAAATTTTAATGTCATTTGTGTTATCTCCTGCTTTTTCATTGACTCCAATCAGTCTTATGTTATTCTTCTTTGTATCATCTAGCAGCTGCTGGATTGACTTCTCATGGTTCTTTGCTATTTTTAAGAACTCTCTCTTCCTGATCACTAACCACAATCCTGTCTTTTATATCTTGTATTGTTCTCACATTGGCTCATTCTGCTGTGTATACTTTAAATGGAGTATTTAATCTCCTGGATATGTTTGAATATGTTTTATGGATTTCATTTCTTTGCTTTGCTGGGCATTCATGGCTTCTATCACATTTTCAGCACCTCTATGTTCTTATCTGTATATTTCATTTGGGCCACTCTCTCTGTAGTTATCTGGGAAATTATTTCTGCTTTGATTTTTTTTTCTAGAGCCTTGTTAATCCGCTTTGTTACTTCTACTGTTACCACTTCGGAGAGTTCAGGTGGGTGGCTGTCAGATTGTTTCACTTCAATGCTCCTGGTGTTTGCCTTTGGTGAGCTGAAAGACTGTGGGTGTTGTGTCTTGTTTAAATGTCTTCTCATTTTCTATTTTTTAAAGTTTGATTCTTGAGATGATGCTTGTAAATTGCTTATGTTAAGGAGCTTTATTGTTAGTATTCAGAATCCTAAGGAAATGATTAATTCTCAGAAGCATCTTCCAGGTGTAGCTATCTTTGGGTTTTGAATCTGTTGCAGGATTCCACCTGTTCAATTTATTGGTGATAAGAAGTTTCTGTCTACTTGCCCCAGCTTCCAGTTCTTTAGCACTGGCCTGTAGTTTTTTTTTTTAAGACCCTTAGGCAATTTCAGTCTTGGTATGCTGGAGGAACCACTGATAAACACAATTTTGTCACCTTGGCTAAAGTAGTACATTCAACAATAATAATAGTATAAGTGCAGCCTAGGAAATAACAAATTGTAGCCCTTAATATGGCTATTTTTACCCTTAGTGGAGAAGATTTAAAAAGGGATAGGGGGTAAAAAACAGAAATAAAAGAAGCAGAAGAGATTTTATGTAAGGCTGGAGGACAAACTTTAGGAAACTGGTAAAGAAGTCAGATTGAAAAGAGAAAAGGAAAAAATAAAAATAAGAAGAAAACAACAACAAAAACCTAGAAACCATGTTCAATCAAGAAAAAACTAAACAAAGAAAAAAAAGAGAAAAATGATTAAAAAAAAACAACAACCCAATGTCCAATTCAAGGTGTGTCTGTGCTGTCATTGTAAGCAATATGGGCAAACAGAGTCCAGAGCCAAACTGATTAATCCCAGAAAGCTAGCTTGTTTCATGGTGGGATACTGGATTATCCCAGCCAGCCTGCTCCTTTAGTTCTGAAGTTCAGGCCGGATTTTGGCTATGAGGCTGGAACAGAATTCTTTGAGCCTACAACAGTCTTTGTGTCTCCTGCCAGCTTGAACTCTGCTGTCTGACTTCCTTCTGACTTGAACTGAGCATCCTCATGGCACTGGAAGCCACTAGATGGAGTCTACCCAAGGCTGTTCTGAGTTCTAAACTTAGTTGGCCGTTCTCCAAAGTTGGCTACAAGCCAGTCACTCTCTCCTGGGTGAGGTCTGAACCTGGAAAACTCAACAGCTGCTGCACTTGGGTTCATCCATTGCTCGGTACCACTGGTTCGTTTCTCCATGGAGGCCTCTGGGGTCATTAGTACTCACTGTGCAACTGCAGTTTTGGCCTGCTAGTCCCTCTAGGAGAGTCCAGACTCTGGGAAAGAGTGCTGCTTGGTACCTCCCTCCTCTTCATTAAAATCTCTTTCTCCACTCTCCTTGTAGACTTCAATTCTCACCTCAGATCCTTCCTGGGTCCCTGGGACTCACTCCCTCCTCCTTCTCCTCTTGCTGCTCTATTCCAGTGTAAGGGGACACCAAATCTCAGAGAGGCTCTTTCTCTGCTGCTCACCACTCTGCCATCTTCTTGGAAGTCCTAAAATGACACTTTAATTCAGAGTCTAAGGGAACCCAGAAACTAGGAGGAAGTGGACGGTCCATTTTGTAATTGAGAGATTTTAAAAGCATCTCCATGACATTGACCTTGACCCTGTAACCACCATTCTCCTCTCAGCTTCTGTAAGTTTGACTTTTCACATACCAGTGTATAGTTTGTAACTCAGTGGGAGAGTCCATAGAAATAAATCACAAGATATTTGTCTTTCTGTGACTAGTTTGTCCCATTTAGCATGATGTCCTCCTGATTCACCCACATTGTCAGCAAATGACTGGAGTTTCTCCCTTTTATGATTGGCCCACACATCTGTGGATTCAAAGAACCTAGGATAAAATTATTTAAAAAACTTTGTAGTGAAGATTTACAGAGATTTTTCTTGTCATGATTTCCTAAGCAATATAGGATAGGAACTATTTACATAGCACATATAGTGTATTATGCATTAGGAGTCATTTTGAGATGATTTAAACTATATGGGAGTATGTACATGAAGTATGCAAATAATATGACACTTTATATGAGACACAAACACCCATGGATTTTGGTATCTGAACAGAATTCTGAAACCAATACCCTGTGGCTACTGAGGCACAGCATATAGTTTCATGCATGTTGTTACAAATGGCAGGATATCATCCTTGTTAAGGCTGCATAGTATTCCCTTGTCTAGATGTATCTACTCATCCCTTGATGGACATTTAGGCTATTTCCAGAACTTGGCTATTGTGAATAGTGCCACAATAAATAGACATGTAGATGTCTCTTCACATATTCATTTTCATTTCCTTTGGACATATACCCAGGAGCAAACTGCTGGATCATGTGGTAGTTTTAATTTTAATTATTTCAGAGGAGAGACTATGTAAGAACTGACCCAGCTGAGGAGAGAGAGAGACTAAACATGGGCATGGGCTGGGAAGCCGACACATACCCAGGAGAGGGACACACGGGCCCGGGCTGAGAGTCTTGGGCACCACACACACTACAAGTGGGGATGGTCCCAAGTTTCACCCTTCCAGAACCCTGCACCTCTCTCATCATCCTCAGTGCAATGCCCACCCACAGGGGTGTATGTGGAGCAACCAAGATGATCCCAATGAAGGTGTGTGTGCCTGTAACAGTGGCCAGGGAAATGCCTCCTACCCCACAGGACACAGAAAAAGGTACAGTAAGGCAGAAAAGAGCCACCGTGGCTTCATCAGAGTTCCCACCCAGAAACTCAGTGATCCTCTCCTCCTCTCGTGTGGTCTGCATGACTGCTGCAGTGCCAAGAGTAGTGCCTGCTCTCATTCTACCCGAGGGCCCTGAAGCATTGCAGCGTGCACAAGAAGGGACCAGATTCCTTCCAGACTTCTGGCCTGCTCTGTCCTTTCCAGTTTCCCTCAATGTCTATTTGTTTTTCTGCCTGTTCTTGAGTCTTATTATTCATTACATATTCATTTATAATGTGAGATTTTTTTTAAGTCTACATGACATATGGGGAACCTTTTCAAAGTGAACAACCCAGGAGCATTTAGCACGTTGTGCAGCCATCATCTCCGTCTAGTTCCAGCCTCGTTACAAGAGGAAACCCTGTGCCCACTAGGCAGTCTATTTTCTCATCTTGACAACTAATCTCTGTCTCTCCCAATTTGTCTGTTCTCACACTTCATATAGTTGAAATTATGCAATATATATGTGTTTTTGTGCCTGGCTTACTTCATGGAGCATAACGTTTTTGAGGTTCATCCATGTGGTAGTACAAATCAGTGCTTTATTTTTAATGACTAATACTCCATTGCATGGACAGACCACAATTGGTTTATTCACTCAACAGTTATTTCCTTTTGAATATTATAAATAATGCTACTGTGAACATCTGTGTACAAGTTTTTGTTAAGCTTTCACTCTCCTGGCCTCACCTAGGAGTGGGATTGCTGGGCCACGTGGTGCCATTGTCCTCATGCATGTCTCTGGGCTTCTCTCTCAGAGGGTGCAGCTCTTAAAGGTGATAATCTGGTGGATGACAGACCTTAGACCACAGCTGTCCAGTGAGAATGTTTTGTAATAATGAAATACTCTCTATCAGTGCTGATATGGTATCCACTGGCCACATTTGGTCAGGACAATTGAGAAATAATTGTTTGTATTAAATTTTAATTAGCTGAAAATTAAACAACGCTGTGGCTTGTTACTGTGTACTGGGCAGCTGAGCTTACAGGTGGAAATGCAAAGCTACCCTGAGTAACCTCCCCCCACTGCCTCTCTCTTAAATGTGGAAATCCATGGTGATGCTTGAAACATCTACACCCCAGCCCTGAAAAAAGCTTTTCAAATGCCCCTAAAGAATTTGAAGAGATATTATGACTTACTCAGAAGTGTCCAATCTTGCCAGGCATATTACCCACACCTTCAATCCCAGCACTTGGGAGGCTGAGACAGGAGGATCATAAGTTTTAGTACCTTCTGCGCAATTTAGAGAGACCCTGGTCCAAAAAGTAAAAAATAAAAAGGGCTGGGAGGGGCTGGGATTTAGCTCAGTGGTTCCATGCCTGCCTTGCAAGTGAAAGGTTCTGAGTCCCTGGTACCAAAAATTAAAATAAAATAAAAGTAAAAAGGGCTGGGGATGTAGCTCAGTGTAAAGGCCCTGAATTCAATCTCCAGTACCTCCCCCAGTGTTCCATCTGTGTGTTGGACATGCCTATGTTATAAAAATGGGAAAGTTTTGTTATTTGTGTGCATTTTATAAATTATATTAAATGTTTTATATGCTGCCCAAGACAATTCCTCTTCACTCTGTGCAGTTCATACAAACCAGGAATGTAGACTGGACACACCTCAGTATATGAACACATAATGATTTAAGCTAGAATCAAAGGGTCTCATAAGAAACAGAAGGGCTAGACCTCTGGAAGGCCAGTTCTTGCAGCTTTTTTTTTTTTTTTTTT
>NW_022900915.1:48373843-48386100 GCF_012274545.1 Fukomys damarensis
TTTTTTTTTTTTTTTTTTTTAACTGAAATAGTGCCCACATGTGTGGTGCATGATCTACACAAACCTGTGAGTATTTTGTTTTTAAAAATCATGGTTAGAGCTGTGGCGTATCAATTTTTACACAAATAACCTGGGGATTTAGCTCAGTGGTTTTGCCATCTGCCTCACAAGTACAGTGTTCCGAGTTTGATCCCTGGTACCAAAAAACAAAACAAAACATACATTTTTATACAAATAGTTACTCAGAACTGGACTTTTTTTTTTTTTGACTGCTTTCTAAAGACAAGGTTTGTAGTTAGCTCCAGATGGTATGTGGGGAAGCTCTGGTTTGAGTAGATCTAATTTTGCAGGATAAATACATATTATATGTAATATTATACAATGCATATAATATTGTCTTGCCGGGTTGTATTTGTTATAATGAAAGAAAACAGTATGGGAAAAAGGAAAAATGGATAACATTTACTGAGCTCTGATTTTATGGCAAACTATGTTCTAAAGATTATCATAGATAATTCATTTATTCCCCCATGAGGTTGGTTTTGCCTGCAGCTCCCCATCCTTTATAATGGACTGTAAAGATCATGAACAATTTTTACTCATTCTGGTTCTAACAGTTTAAATTTTGCTGTTCATTAAATTTTTATTTGTGAAAATAAATGCAAATTTTTATTAAATTTGGTGTACAAATTTTTAAATTTTTGATTCTAGCAATTTAGGGGGATCCTTAATGTCTGATCAACTCAAAACTGAATTTAAGTATCCTATTTCAATTATGTCTCCTTAAAACATTTACACCCAAGGGCTGGGGATTTGGCTCAGTGGTTCCAACCTCTGCCTCACAAGCACAAGGACCCGAGTTTGATCACCGGTACCCCCCCAAACAATTAAAAAAAAAAAAACATTTACATCCAATTTTAGGACAGAGCAATTATTAAAAAACAAACAAACAAAAACTTTCCCAAGACCTTTAGAAATCCCAACGCAACAAAATCAGATCCTGACTTTGGTGGATTTCGCTTTGTTAAAATTTAGCTATCCCAACTCTGGGCTCAAACACTATCACGTGGAAACCCCAGGGTTTCTCAGAACCTCACACCACAGATTAAGATTACTTTTGTCACTGGATGAATCGACTGGACCATCATCTCGAGAACAGTGGCATTCCTGACTTAACGTCTAAATGTGACCTTTCTGGAGTCCCAGGTAATTCGTCACTAGTGATACTGGGGAGGGTACATTACAGGGGTGGTGGTGACGTCTTTGAGGAATGGTAATATGAGCAAGCAGAGACCATAGGTCGGCCCCCGGGGAACCCAGGCCGCCGTATTCCTTCCTTTTCCGGGAAGGCGGTGAGGGGCTGGCCATAGGGGCTGCGTGGTCAGTGCGGCTCTTTTCTCGAGGCAGTGGGTGGCTCTGAAAAGAGCCTTTGGTGTCGGTCACGGGCCGCGGGGCGCGGGCCTCACTTGCCCTTGGCCTTGTGGTGGCTCTCAGTCTTCTTCGGCAGCAGCACGGCCTGGATGTTGGGCAGGACGCCGCCCTGCGCGATCGTCACGCGGCCCAGCAGTTTGTTGAGCTCCTCGTCGTTGCGGATGGCCAGCTGCAGGTGGCGCGGGATGATGCGCGTCTTCTTGTTGTCGCGCGCCGCGTTGCCCGCCAGCTCCAGGATTTCGGCCGTCAAGTACTCGAGCACGGCCGCCAGGTACACCGGGGCGCCGGCGCCCACACGCTCCGAGTAGTTGCCCTTGCGGAGCAGGCGGTGCACGCGGCCCACCGGAAACTGTAGGCCCGCGCGCGAGGAGCGCGATTTAGCCTTGGCTCGCGCCTTGCCTCCCTGTTTGCCACGACCAGACATCTCGGATTCTCCAGAAAAGATAGCAAGGAAAGAAACAGCAGAACTGAAGAGAACAGGGCGGCGGGCCCCAGCGAGCCCCTATATAAGATCCGGAGTCAGGCTAGTTGGCGCTGTGCGATTGGATGGCACCCGTAGCCAATAAGAAAAGCAACCCCACATCTCCTAATATGCATATGCCTTGCCCTGCTATTACGTAACTCGACGTTCTAGCCAATCGGAAGAGAACCATTTTGATCCTTATTTGAATACAAGCCACACAAATAGCTTGGGGCTGTGCACCCCTGGTGTGTCCAGAGACATCTGCCATCATGCCTGACCCTTCCAAATCTGCTCCGGCTCCCAAAAAAGGCTCCAAGAAGGCCGGCATAAAGGCGCAGAAGAAGGACGGCAAGAAGCGCAAGCGCGGCCGCAAGGAGAGCTACTCCATCTACGTGTACAAGGTGCTGAAGCAAGTGCACCCGGACACGGGCATCTCGTCCAAGGCCATGGGCATCATGAACTCCTTCGTCAACGACATCTTCGAGCGCATCGCCAGCGAGGCGTCGCGCCTGGCGCACTACAACAAGCGCTCTACCATCACGTCTCGCGAGGTGCAGACGGCCGTGCGCCTGCTGCTGCCCGGGGAGCTGGCCAAGCACGCTGTGTCCGAGGGCACCAAGGCCGTCACCAAGTACACCAGCTCCAAGTGAGCGCGCCGCGGGCACCCGAACCCAAAGGCTCTTTTCAGAGCCACCCACACGATCGAGAAAGGGTTTCGAACACGGTGAAAGGTTATTGACAGGCGCCTTAGCAGCTCCTTGCTTCTGGGCGCCCAATCTGAGTCTCCTGTGAGCATAATGCGGGAATGTATTT
The DNA here is from genome assembly GCF_012274545.1 of Fukomys damarensis. Taxonomy (NCBI): domain Eukaryota; kingdom Metazoa; phylum Chordata; class Mammalia; order Rodentia; family Bathyergidae; genus Fukomys; species Fukomys damarensis. The sequence goes on from NW_022900915.1 coordinate 48,376,551, forward strand.
ATTTCTTAAATGGGGTTAGGAATGGAAGCATAAAGGCGTGCTAGCAGATGTGCGCGCAAGCTTCTCCGAGGGGAATGTTATGCCTCGCCCTCACGCCTGGCGAGGTCTGGACGCTGCTGGCCCCACGCTTGGTGAAGTCCCTGGTTTTTGCGCTATCTTATGGCGGGGTCTGGCTCTGCGTCATTTTAGGACCTCTCAGTCCTCGCACGGTTGAGACAGACATCTTTATCCTCCTGCAGCGAACATTCCAGGAAGATGTTTGTCTGGCAAATCCTTCAGTAGCATTAAACTTGAAACCCGAACCACAACCCTTCCCTGGGCGCGAGCTGGATGGTTTAAATGTTCACAGCTGACCACAGCTTTGACCTCAGCGGGTGGGGGAGGTTAATTTAAGAGGAAAAGAATTCTTTCGTTTTGAGCAAATATAGCTGCTTCTCTGGGCATATTTTCTGGTAGTGTTCCTAAAACAGAATAACCTTTCCCTTCACATTCGTGGTATTTGCTTGGAGAGTGATATTTTGGTTCTAGGGAAGCGTTTCGACACAAGTCTGCACTCCAGAGCCGACATTGCTTGACTATTTTTGAATTTGGCTTTTCATATTTATGAAAAAGGGGTTTGTAAGAATTTGAATTGTGGGAATTAAAAGTATTGAATATTGGTTATTGTCTTGGCAAATAAATGTCAGTATATATTTTCAAGTTGTTTCTCCTAAGGGAGCCTGTCTTGTGTCTGGAGTGCTGCAGAGGGGTGGATCGGGGATAAGAGACTAAGGGAAGCAGTCCCTGCAATGGCTGTGTCTCTGCTCTCTTCCTGCATAGGGCCACTAAAATAATTTCTGAAAATTAAAATTTTAAATTTGAAAGTATTTTTATTGGATGTTCAAATAGTTGCAAGGGTGTTTATCCTGATATAGTACCTTCTTAACAGATATTTCAAGGAATTGCTTTCCCTAAACTCATTTTTCCATTTTCCTTCTGCCTCAGAATTTCATCCTAAAGCAATTCTATGTATGTTTTTGTCTATTACCCTTCTTGCAAAAAACAGTATATCAGTTGAAATTTAAACATTTCAGGTGACCAGAAGTCTCTCAGTGTTAAAAAAAAAATTCATCTGGATGGTACAAAAGTGTTTCAGTCAGTGTAACTAAATTTTTATTTCAATGAATTGAGTGCTAGTTCCTTCTTCCCTCCTTTAGACTTTCTGCCTTGAGTACTGCATGCATCCATGGGCATAGACAATCTTTGTATGGTTAGTGTGCTAGCAGCGTACAACACTGCTTCCATTCTGTTTTCTTTTGATATCTTAGAAAATTATGGAAATAAACACATAGGAATTGAAATTTTGCCATAGCTATTTTATTCAATACTTTGCCTTCCTAATTTAAAACTTAAGCAGCAGCAATCTATCATTGAAATTAAATTGGACCTGTCAACAATGACTGAGATATTCAAGCCACCATCCTTGACGTCGTATACATTGGAAATGAAATTTGTTTCTGTTTCTGTTTTGTTTTGTTTTGTTGGCAGTGCAGTGAGGTTTTAAAGCAGCATCTGTAATCACTTGATATATGCCTGTCGAGCCATGTGATTCTCTACCTTAAGGAGACCAACACATAGGTTAAATAAAATGAAGCTTGTCTCTAGCTGAGGAGTGTGATTGTGTTAGCTGTAGACAGAATCAGGAGCAAAATGAATGCATCATAATTTACAAATATAATTCTATAAGAATATGTTTTGTTGTACATAATGCAAAATATGGATTAATTTCTCAGTTTTCTTGACTCTTCACAATAGCTTGGAGTAAGTATAGAAAGTGTTTACTTGCTGCATGGCAGCCCCAGGCCTAGAATGGGTAGGACTTATACTTCCCTCCTTGGACAAAAATCTGTTAGGGGAAAGAACACAAAACAGGTTCCTGGCTATTAAGATTGCTATAATGAAGAAAACTGAGAGAAATTGTATACAAACTCATGTCTATAATTCCACTGTTACAACAGAGAAGAATATTCTGGATAAATTGAAAATTAAATGAAGGCAGTGCATGTCAAAATATGTAAAAATCTGTAGAGATTAGGAGAATCAGGACTTACACAATGGGAGTATTCTGAGTTTGAATAAACCAAGCTCACAAAGTGGGTTCTAGAAAATGTGGGAGGGATTTTGCAGGCATACCATCTGAAAAGCATTGAAGAAACTGCCCTCCCTGCTAGACCTTTCAAGTAAAATTTGCTAATTAATAGGAAGTAAATTTAAAAAATTGGAGGAAGGGGAAAAAACTATTCCTTTGAGAAGAAGCTACAAGCTCAAGGAAGTCAACTTACCACGTAAGACAATAAGAGGTTAAATGCTGTGGCTGACACTGCGGCTGATGTGAGAAATAAGATGGCCATTGTCTACTGAGCAAATCCAAATCCAAATCAGCTATGAGCTCTTGGAGGGAAGGGGTCACTCACTCTGAGGTGTTCTTGGTTGAGGTTTTCGCCTGGATCCCAGGCAGGCCTGCATGCTTTGGAAATTAATGTGTCACCAAGTGAACATTGTACTTACTTTGTACATAGCTGCTGAGGGAATTAAAAAAAAAAGATGTGGAGAGGAAAAAACCGTGCAGATTTACTTTATGTAAAAGATTACTTCATGTTTACCAGGTTATATAGATGATACGTGATACACATGTGCATATACATAACGTATGTTATACGTGTTTGGGGATGAAAAGGATCTTTCAACGTTCACTATGGGAAAAATACATACATGGATGAAGGAATAGCAGAATCTCTCAACTGAGATTTTAGTTGAGGGTAGAGGCCAGGGTCTGTGCGCCCGCTGGAGTAGTGTTTCCAAGGGAACACTAGGCAAAGAGCTGCTCAAGGGAAACGCTTCTCAGGGTGCTGAACGCTGGCGAGAGAGGGTTTACAGCCCAGGAAGCAAGGCTCAGATGTTTTCGCAGAGCAGCGCGACAACCCCAGCCTCACCTAGCGCGTCCTCCAGCTTCATTCCTAGGACAGGGATTGGGGGAATGGCACAGGTCGCTTGTGGGTGAGCAAAAAGAACGCCATACCGACCAGGTTTTCGAGAGGTGCCCCCTATCTAGCTGCTGGCTGTGGGCTAGACTGAGCCAGCATTATTTATTTATCTTTAAGGAAAACATACCGTGAGGAACAGGGGGCTAATCCTGTCTCAGGACTCGCACCCGCATTGCGCAGTGTGCCTTCCTCCAGCGCTCCAACTGAGTCACCGGTCACAATCTGACCACGCGCACGCTCCTTTTTGAGCTTGGAGGTGGCTCTGAAAAGAGCCTTTGGGTTCGGGTGCCCGCGGCGCGCTCACTTGGAGCTGGTGTACTTGGTGACGGCCTTGGTGCCCTCGGACACAGCGTGCTTGGCCAGCTCCCCGGGCAGCAGCAGGCGCACGGCCGTCTGCACCTCGCGAGACGTGATGGTAGAGCGCTTGTTGTAGTGCGCCAGGCGCGACGCCTCGCTGGCGATGCGCTCGAAGATGTCGTTGACGAAGGAGTTCATGATGCCCATGGCCTTGGACGAGATGCCCGTGTCCGGGTGCACTTGCTTCAGCACCTTGTACACGTAGATGGAGTAGCTCTCCTTGCGGCCGCGCTTGCGCTTCTTGCCGTCCTTCTTCTGCGCCTTTGTGATGGCCTTCTTGGAGCCCTTTTTTGGGGCCGGAGCGGAGCGGGAAGGTTCCGGCATGGCGAGGCAGTAACCGAACCTGGACAGACTGGAATAGGGCGCAGGCAGCCGTATTTGTCATCTTTATATTCAAATGAGGGTTCCAAATATCTGGCACCTGGTTGGACGGCCTGCCGCCTGGCGGTGACCCAGAAACACGTATGTAAATAGAAGATGCGGCTCTTTTTTCTTATTGGGCCGTAGTCCAACCAATCCAAAAGCGCGTCTGATGCACACCAGGACCCAGGCTGCGCATCTTTGTTCAAACCTTTTGTTTTAAACCGGAAGATCTTTGGGTCTGCCGCGTCTTTGGCGGTGGTTAAAAGTAAAATGATACCCTGTTACAACTCGAGCCTTTGTTTTCTTTGGCCAGGTGAGAGAAAGGAGGAATTTCTTTCTGAAGCCCACAGCCAGAGAGGGGAAGATTGATGGTTATTTAACAAGAGGCAGTGAATGGCAGCTTCCATTTGTATTAACCATTTATTCTCCTTTTGACATCAGAGATGGGTTCCTCCCATAATTCAAGAGTAAATCCAAAGGGTTCCTTAGGAAACAGTGAAGTACTTCCATCGGAAGCGCAGATTTTAACTGTAAATAACTAAAACGGTAGCCCTTCATTTTGTTGCTATTAATTCCCATGAAATCTCTTTGAAGTGGTAGCCATATTCTAAGTAACAGCTTGACAGGCAGGATTTCTCCTGTATCTCTGCAGGCAGCAACCACTGTTGTGTTAATTGCTGTTTTCAAAATGATGTTAATTACTGCCATTATGTTAATTGCTGAGTCAACTGCCGGAACACCGCTATGAAAGTTGTCCCCAGGATGCCTCCGTAGTGTAGTAACTTCCAAGCTAAAATGACAATGTCGGGCCAGGAATTTGTCTCATTGGTTCTGCCGCCTGTTTCCGCAAGCACAAGGCCCTGAGTTCGATCCCCAGTACAAAAAAAAAAAAGTGTCACACGTTCACCTTTGTCACCTATTTCAGCATCATAAAGAGCTGCTTAGAAAAGCAGAAGCTCGGGCCAGGATCCAAACGAGTTGAATCAGGAACAGTTTAGGAAGATACAGGCACACTTTCTAGTTTGAGAAATCTGACTGGAGGCCATTTACCTGCCCTCCTTGGCTGAGTAATTACCTTCTTTGGCCTCCATTTCTTCTTCTGTAAGAAGGCATCCTGCCTGCCTGGTAAGTAGGGTTGCTAAGTGTATGTCCGGTGCTTCACACTCACTAGCTCCTTCCCTTCCCAGAGCTGGCCCAGGCTCAGCAGCTGAGCCACCTCACTAGGCTCGACCAGCCCCATCACAGGAGTATGTAGCAGGAGGTTTTCTCCTGCCAGAATCCTCAGGATGATGTTTTTCCTGCTTGCACTTCTGGGGAGACATAAGTGACACCCGGCAGTTGCCCAGTTAATGCTTGGCTAAGAAAGAGCATGAGCTGGACAACACTACTGAGTTTGGCTGAGTTCTGAGCTCCTTTGTGCAGCAGCTTAAGACTGTGTTTCCTGAGCTGCTTTGGGCATAACACCACCACCACCCCTGCCGCCCCTGCCACTTAGCACCTCCTTCTCTTTCTCTGCTGTTACTTTACTCGTGTCTTTTGGACTGTCCAGCTGCTTTTCCAACCCCACCTCCATCCCCCAAATCTATTTTCTTTCATGCTCCTGCCTTCTATTTCCCCCTTTTCTCTTTCTTTTTCTTTCTCCATTTTGCCGCATTGAATATTGAGTCCAGGGCTTTTGCACTAATCTACATCCCCAGGCCTTTTTAACTTATTGTTTGGAGGTCCCATTAAGTTGCTCAGGCTGGGCTGGAACTTGTGATCCTCTTGCCTCAGCCTGGGATTACAGGTGTGCAACACTGTGTTTGGACCAAAGTCACTTTTCGTGCACATGATGGATGGTTGAATATTTCTAGAATGAATGAAAGAGTAAATGATCTACTAGTCTAAATCCATTCTGATAAAGGAAATGAAATTACTGAGTTTAATTCTTGATGTATTACTGGATGCTTTCATTCTCTTTTCCACAGCATTCTCATTCCTCCATATTTTCTAGAACAAATTTTTTTTTTTTTTTTTTTTTTTTTTTTTGGTACCAGGGATTGAACTCGGGTCCCTGTGCTTGCACGGCAAGCGGGTGGAAACACTGAGCTAAATCCCTGGCCCTAGAACAAATGTTTATTGTGCATATTATTGTAATAAGGAGAGAATAAGCATACAGAACTGTATTGCTCCTCCATGTCCCTGGTTTCTAGGTATAGGTTAGAGATATGCAGGGTTGCCCTGGGATGATACATAAAACTCCATTACATCATTTCCATGTATTTTGGGAAATGGTTGTATTCATCTCTTCATTATGACCAACCGGATGCACAGTGCATGTTGACTCTGAACAGCCCTGCCAACCAACCCCGTGACATTTTCACAGCTCACCAACAGATCTGTCCACTCTTCTCAGGTCTACCAAGTTTTTCTTCAGTGTAATGTAAGACCTAAAATCTCACTTCCACTCCACGGAGCGTGAACAGCCAAAAGGCCTCCACAATGCTGGGTCCAACACCCAGCGAGGCTCTGGGAGCTCGACGGAGAACGAGAAACCCAGGAAGGAACACACCAGGCTAGATGGTAAAGAGACCTTTATTAGTCTGGCCAGACGGCACTCTCAGAACCAAGTGGCTGGCTCAGAGAGGCGCCTAGCTCAGGGGCTGAGGTCCTCTTATAGGGAGTAAAAGAGGGGGTTAACATTTTTGGGCTCACAGACAGGGGACAAAGGTCTGCTGACTTGAGCTGGTGGTCAGCAGTCACATGCTCAACAGTCACATATTGATGAGTGACAGGTACCACCCATAGGATGTCTCAAAGGTCACCAAGACACTCCGGATGAGCAAACAGTTTGTCAATTAACTTGGGGCTCTATGTCTGGAGTCTCTAATTTACAGGTAGATTCAGATCCGGACTTCAAATAATACAAGAGTGATACACATTCTTAGGCCAGGGATGGAACAAAGGTCGGGGCTGTGGCTACAATGGGAGGGGTTCAGGACACTGTCTCCTAGGCCCTTTGCCATTTAGCAAGGGCTTGTAATTTAGGTCCCACAGTAACTCATGCACAGATCAGAATCAGCAGATCCAGACTCACTCAAGCCTTCTCAGAATACTCTTCCAAGTCCACCCTCTTGCCGGATTCTAGTATCCTTTAAACTGGGTTATTTTCCTAAAAAGAATGGCTTTTCTGTAAACTTTAAACACAGTAGTGGCTTTTTTGTAGCCACCACTTTGATAAACCCAATCCAGGAACTCACCCTTCAGACCACAGAGTTATGAGGATGTCTGTTTCCTCCTAAAATATCTGCTTGATTTAACAAGCACTTCTGGGATACTCACTCAGAGCAGGGAAGCCACTTCCTAAATATTCAATTCAACTTAGTTTTCATAACAGCCCTTTCAGGGTATATGTAATACAACCAATCTTTGGCTTGACCAAACTTTGTTCAGGCTTCAGAACCCTCCTCTCATAGGCCCATCTGTGCATGGTCTTCTAAAATCTAGTTTTAGTAAGGAGCTCTGGTAAGGCAGCCAAACAAGAATCCTGCCACCCTCAATAAATCCATCCTCCACTACCCTTAGGGGTTGTATGGTTGTATGGTTGTTACTGGAGTTTTGGGGATTTAGGGGTCCTCACAGAGCAAGCTCAGCCCCCACAAATAAAGGCAAGGGTTGGGTTTACATAGCTTGAAGCATATGTCATTCTGATCCAGGATGGTTCTGTGACATTCTGGGCAACTCATCACTGTGCTTGAGTAACAATTTGGTTTCTGTCAGGAGCTCAGGGCATGCTGCTTGGGGGGTGCTCAGTTCCTGTCGTGGAGTAATTGCTTCTGATTATGGATTGGGGGTGACCTCATCATGGAGTGGTCTGCAACAGTCTGCTTTTCTTGAAGTCCCAGGTGGCTGCAGGTTTAGAACAATGAAAACTTGTAGGAATCACTGTAAGGGGTCTGGACTGGACACTGTAAAAGCTGGCAATTGGATGTCTCTGAGAGTCCTGGAAATTACTTTAGTTACTCTTGCTTGGTATCCTGAGTCTGGAAAGGCAGTGAGACAAACCAGGCACATTCATGGCCAACAAACCTTGCAATACTTGGTAAGTGATTAGCAGGCCTACATGCAGAGCTGAGCAGGAAGCTGACACAACTTAAGAACACAAGGGAGACATAAGGTGAAAGCGGAGGTTCCAGGCTTCATCCTGCCTCTAGTTACCCAGTAGATGGTTGCAGGCCCAGCCTCTGTATCCCTGTTACATGGTCACACTGGCTGCTTTCGGCAAGAATCCTGTTCAGTGGGTCCACCTAGAGTTCCATCACACTTATGTACCCTCTTGTACACTTTCCAGCCACACACCCCCCTGCTTCTGGGCTATGAGTCTGCAATCATCCACACTGTGCTGAATGGAGCCCAATCTCTCTCCTTCACTGGAGATACTTGTGCAGTGGTGTCTGTATCTCTGATGATGTACCCCAAAAAAGCCATAGTAATTTAGTTTATTTTTATGTTGCTACAACAAAATATTCTAGGCTACATACTTTATAAAGTGTAAAAAAAAAAAGTGAAAGTTGTCAGAATCAAAGGGAGTCAATTGTGCGGACCCTAACAGAAATAAGTAAACAAAACCAAGAGGTTTGAAGGAATAGTTCTTATGGATTGTGCCTGAAAATAAGTCACAAAAGACTCTGTCAGAGCCACAAGCCTGCAGAGCCCACTGCTACCTTACACAAATGTGCTTCTAAGGGGCTAGGGGTGGCTGGATGCAGTGGTTAAGGCAGGAGGGTCATGAGTTCCAGGTCAGCCTGGGCAACATAATGAACCACTCTCTCAAAAATAAAAACAAAACCAAAATGAACAATAGATTCTAAGGGACTGGAGGTGTAGCTCATGGTAAAGCATGTAAAGAGGCCTAGGGTTCAATCCCCCACCCATATTCACATACATGTACCTGTGCATGTGTGCACACATGCACGTGCACACGAGTGCACGCACACAAGCGCACACACACACACAGTTCTTCCCCAGGGACATCTGCCAATAACTGCCTGTTCCATGTCAGACTGACAGCACTTTGGCTATTAACCACTGTAACCAAGAATTAATGTTTTAAAAATCTGATGTAATCCTCTGAGTTTGTCTTTTTAAAAACTTCCCCTTGTCTCAACTCTTTGAACATGACAGAGTTCACCAAGGCACCATGTTCCTATTGTGATGGCAAAGAAATGCCAGTACTCTTTGGAAATCCCTCTCTGGTTGTTAGAGTGGCAAGACCAACATGCCTTGACAGATGGAACACTATAGGACAGTCCTGGCAAACTTGTGGCACATGTGTTATTGTGTTTTTCTTTTAAGACAAAAGATATCAATGTATGGCTTGTTTTTTCTAAACTAAAACTTCAGGATTCAGGTTTAATTTCAGTGTTGGCACTTTGCAATAAAGAAGTGGGTTTTGGGTTGCAGTTTGACACTTAGTCTCTAAAAGGTTCACCATCACTGCTGTAGGGTAACCTGGAGATTTTCCTCCTGAGGAAGAAGAAAGGAGAGGAAGGAAGAGAGGAAGGGAGGAAGAGGGAAAAGGGGAAGAAACAGAAAAAGAAAGGAGGCCAAGAAACAGCAAGAGCATAGAGCTAAGGCTGGGAGTAATTTAAAAAGAGGTTGATATCACATTAACACACGTGCACACACGCACACACATACACACACATTCTCCTTTTTCTTTACTAGTTGCAGGAATCCAGTCAACATACTCTGCTGAATGGATGAATTTATGCATGAAGTGAACACATTTAACAAGCTGGAGTTGTGTGTGTGTGTGTGTGTGTGTG
>NW_022900915.1:48386256-48388772 GCF_012274545.1 Fukomys damarensis
GGTGGGTGAGTGGGATTCTAATACACAAGATACATCACCAGGAACAATATTCCCTCCCCCACAATGATAGCAGCTAAAGGAAAACAGGACTTCAGGCGCCAGCGAGACTCTGCCTGGTATTTGCCCTCTCGGCACACAGCAAGGACAGACTTCCCAATGACAAGTCCCTACAAGTGGGGTTCGACTGCCAGTGAGACTGCGAAGAGGGGAAAGAGGGTCTGGATGTTTTGTTTTCCGCACAGCTTGAGTCTGGTGTGGCCTCGATGCTAGGGACCCCAACCTCACTGGCTCTGCAGCGCCTCAAGGGGACACTCCTGTAGTGACTGTGTGAGGGCGCCAGGCCCCGTCCTTCCTTGTCTGCAGAAGCCCAGACTGTCCATTGTATTTCAACAAATGAAAGCCTTGCACTCGCCAGCTTCAGGCGACAGGCGGAAATAAGAACCTGGCGATCCATGCTGGCGTTCACACCAGTGTGCATTCAGTAGGTTCCACCTACACCGTGCAGTGTCCTCGAGGGACTCAGTGGACCCAGAGACACGCTGATGCCCCACAGTAGGTTTTGGAGACCCGTTCTTCAATCCAAGTGGCCTCCCGCCCCGCTGATATCGTGCATTTCTCTCCCTGAATACTCATTAAATCCCTTAAGGGCAGCTGAAAGCAATCTAGGGGCTTCAGCATGTGTAGGCAACATCTACATAAGGACGCTGCAGACACGGAGATTTTATGAGATGTGGGTACTGTCAGTAGAGGACCCAGAGGGGAGGGGACAGAGGGAAGGTCCTAGGGGTGGATGGGGAGTGATGTGTCGGGTAGCAGAAGCTGGCCATGCCAGGCCCACCCCTAGGTGATACCCAGCCTGGCCTGGGTGTCTTTCTCCAAGGTTCTGCTCGCCCCCTCCCCCCAAAGCTTGGCTTCCCTGAGTCACACGGGAATCACGATGGTGTCTGAGGACTCCGAACAGTGTGAAGAAGGCACAAACCTGCACAGAATACTGCAGATTTCACACGCAGAGACACAACTGCGGGAGCACAGAATAAAGGGCAGTTTCAGCAGCTGAGAAGATGCAGCATCCAAGGATAGGGTCCAGTGGAGCCTGCAGGATAGAAGCCTGGTGGGTCCCAGTGCTCCTTTTCCTTGCAGCTCTGAAACATGAAATCCCCAGCAAGAAATTCCTACATATTTCTAAAAACAAGCAAACAAAAGAACAGACCTTTAAAAATCTCACTTATGACTTTGTAAATGCTAATAACTGTATTTGGTAAGGGCATAGTGAAATAGACATCCGTACATTGCTCTATCTTTTAGAAAAGGCAATTTGTCCACACACATAAGGAATCTAATTTGTCTTAGGAATTTGAGTTTTGTCCATTTTAAACTAAATTATTTCACTTTTTCCTCACAGCAGTCCCAGTTTAATAACAAATCAGTTAGGCTTGTCTTGAAGCCTTCTCACCATTGCTACACAGAACTAGTTTATTATTCACACTACCAACTACCCATTTAATACATTTCTAAGACTACACTAGATTGAACACACATACACATTCACACACAAACCCCTCACACAAAGTGATGTTTTGGAATATATTACACTTGTATGGAATACAATACATTAAAAAAATTTAACAAATTACACAGTTTTAATTTGTTCAGTATCTTTCCAAACTGCGTGTAGTTTACGAAATAGATTGCTCTTCCCAAAGAAGTAACACATCCCTATCCGACCTCTTCCCCGAGGTGGCTTAACCCTCGACCCTGGGGAGAACCTCTGGCAGACTAGTGGACTCCATGGCCGGCTTCCAGAAGCCAGCGGGGAGGCACCGCCTGCAGAGAGGCGCCTGACAGGTTCAGGCGGAGAGGCCCTCAACTGGAGGGTGTGGGCAAGGCTGAATGTGTGTGCAAGGATCGGCCGCGGGGGCGGGGTGTCCACACAGGCGGGTGTGCAAGATTAGTGCACAGGATCCGTGTCCACATAGGGAGGGCCAGAGAAAGGAGGGACCTCGCACGAAGAGCCTTTCCTTGCGGGGCGAGTGAGCGCAGGAAAGGGTTACCCGGGCGCGTCCTGCTGTGTGTGGAGGTGGAGCCAAGGCGGAGTCCTCACTGCTCAGGTCCTAGCAGCTTACAGAAGACAAAAAAAAAATGGAATCTGCAAATAATAAAATTTTGTTTCCTTCTCGCCTACGATTGACTTACGCATTAATGTCAGCCCCGGTAAGATTTCATAAAGAGGGGACGCGGGCTAGCCTGCGGGCTGGACAGTAGGCAGGGCCTGGGCTTGGAGCTCATGGTCGTCAGGACCCTTATTCACAGAATAAGGGAGCGCTCAGCGGCCAGATCCTTTGTTCGTGGACCGCAAGTCTGCCAGGACCCGGCTCGGAGCGCGGCTGCCAGGACCTGGGACCAAGGTTCCGAGCGCACAGCTTCCAGGACCCGGCTCGGAGCGCGCGGCCTCCAAGGACCGCCCCGAGCGCATCTCCAGAGTCTTCTCAGGCGTCGCCTCCGCCGCAGCTGTCGTC
>NW_022900915.1:48389167-48395252 GCF_012274545.1 Fukomys damarensis
CGCAGGCCCCGCGCCGCCCGAGTGGGAGCCACGCTGGAGGAGGGCCCTGCGCGGCAAGGTTCGCGGGGGATGGGGTGTCCCCGCGGAGCTCCGACCCCTGCTCTGTCCTTTCCACCCCACCCTGGGGTCCCCGCGGGGCCCAGGCCCGTGTTCCGACCTTCCCTCCATGGTGTCCGGAGGAGCCCGGACCATTCCCCACCCCCGGGTCCTCATGGTTTTCTGGCAGCTGTGGCCCCTTTGTCCTCTCCCCTCCTCTCGTTGGGGTCCTCCCCTCTGGCCCTGACCTTTCTCCACCCCGGGGTTCTTGTCCTCCCCACTCGGTGCTGACCCCTCCCCCTTCAGAGGTTGCCATGCTCACCTCCCTGCCGCACAACCTGGCCTCGAAGTGCCATATCTCCTGCTCCACCTTGGACCTTGTTCCCCCACCCCCATCCTAGATGCCCATAGATTCCTCTCCCATAGACCCCAGGGATGGCCCCCCCCTCACTGCGGTAAGGGGGCTGCCCCCCCTTACCAACCTTGGTCAAGGTTCTGTCCTGGTGACCAGGCTGTAGCTCCAGACTTCCAGTGGGCATCTTGAGGCTGGCCCAGCACCTTTTTTCCCTCTGAGGTTACCCCCAGCCACACCCCTGTGAGCACTGTTCTTGAAATTTCCCTAGCATGATCTCTTGACCATTGCATTTGGCAGCTGCTATTGTGTGGAACTCCACCTTGAATCTGGCCACAGCTGGGTCCTTGGGGCCTGGAGCTGCCCTGGAGTGTAGCTAAGGATCAGTGTCATTTCTGAGAATATGGTCAGGTCCCTGGGTGCTGACCACCCTGCCTGGCCCTGCCCAGGAAGAAGCAAGGCTGGCTTGGTGAGCTTTCCTGGGTCCTAGGGCTGCTACCAAGGCACACCGTGGAGGAAGGGCCCAGGCTGTCCCCTGCACCATCCTAGAGTGACTGCTGTTGATTGTCCCTTTCCTGAGGCAGGGTACTGAGGAGGCTGAGCAGGCCTTGTGTGGACTAAGTTTGCCCCAAAGGGAGCCTACTTAAGAACATGGGTTGCAGGCCACCCGGAAGAGCTGCCTGGGCTGTGCCCAGCCTCTGTGAAGGTGGGGAACATGGAACCATCTGCTGCACCCTATGGTGTCTGTAGCCTTTTCCCTTTTATTGGGATGTGGCAGCCAGAGGTCCTTTACCAGGGCTGTCTGGGGCAGACTTTGTGGGATCAGTGCTGGGAAGTCCCTTAGACTGGCTGAGCTGGGCCCTAGACCTGCCCATCTTCCAGTATGTGGCTTCTCTCTTCCAGGAGAACAAGGGGTCTGTGGAAATCATGAGAAAGGACTTGAATGATGCCCGGGACCTACATGGCCAGGCAGAGTCTGCAGCTGCCGTGTGGAAGGCAAGTGGCAGTGTGGAGGGTGGGGGCCACTGGATGCAGTGTGTGGGCTGGAGAGGAGCCTTGGGTGAACTTACTGAGCCTAAGGATATTTTTCTAGGTCGTGTTTGTGGGTATTTACCAAATAGAGTTTGGTAAAGCCAGCGAGAGTCCTCTTCCTCTGCATGTTTTGGTCTTCTGCCCATGGCTGACCCTGTTCCATGGTCCAGGGCCAGGAGGGTACCATATGAGTCTGAGGGGATTCTTTCTCACTCCTGCTTTCTAGATGAAGTCTTGGCTGATGGGGGGCCTTGTGCTCTGATGAGGGTGTGCCAGTGCGGTCTTCAGCTGCAGTAATTGACCCTGTGTGTCCACATCTTATGATGGCTGTGTCTGTACTGAGCACAGAGACAATTTCATTGTCGTTATTTCCTAAGCAATGCATTGGAATACCTACATAATGTTAACATTGAGTTAGGTGTTATGATTTGAGGTACACAGGACAAGATGCATAGGTTCTGTGCAAATCCTGCACCATTTTATGGAAGGGGCTTGAGTATCCACACGTTAGTGTCCTTGGGGTGAGGGTCCTGGAACTCATGCCTGGAGAAGACCAAGGAATGACTGTGTAGAGGGAGACAAATACTCTCCAACAGAGCATTGAATTGGTGTAGGACAGACGAATAGGGAAGAACAGACACATTTGTTGACACAGGTTGGGAGAGGGAGGGACAGAACTTTGTGAGGAAAGGAAGACCCAAAGCAGCAGTTGTCCAGTCATTACAGACTGAGTGGGTCGAAGAATGCAAGTGCTGAAAAAGCAACTAAGTGGTGTTGGGAGACATGAAGACAAGAGCTGTTTGAAACAAGGTCTGTGCAGTCTTCTTGGCCTGGGTGACAAGAGTTCATTGCTCCTTTATTATGGAGAGGGTGTACTGGTCTATCTTCTAATGCTGTAACAAAATTATAACGCTGAGCATTTTATAGAGAAAAGCGGTTTATGTAGCTCACAGGTCTGGGAGCTGAAAGGCCAGTTAAGTGGCTCCATTATTTCTGCTGTAGTGAAGGCCCAATAGCAGGTGGCACTGCGGTGGGGATGGGGAGGCGACGGGAGCCATAGAGACTTGCTCTGTTGACACCAGCTTGCTCTTTGGGAACCAAGGGGTTCTTGGAGACCCCGAGGGCCACCTCCCCCTGAGCCCCTCTGAAAGGCCCCACTGTCCCATTGCTTCTAGTTTGAGGCCAGTCTCCAGCATGCACAACTCAGGGGACGCATGGGGACCACAGCAGAGGGTGTCTTCCCCTGAAGATCTTGTCCACTTTTGAAGTGGCCTTGTGCTTCAAAGTGCTGTTGGCATATTTTGAGATGTCACAGTCTGGACTCCCTTGAGCACAGACAGGTTTCTTGTACACCAGGGCTGGGCGCATGGACTGAGGTACCTGCAGGGCCCAGAGGCACAGCTGTCCTCTCCACTGCCCCCCTGCAGGGACATGTGATGGACCGTAGGAAGAAGGCCTTGACTGACTACAGGAAGCTGCGGGCCTTCTTTGAGGAGGAGGAGGAACACTTTCTGCAAGAGGCTGGGAAGGAGGAAAGCACCCCAGAAGACGAGCTGGCTGACCCGGCTGAGCGGTTCCGGTCTCTGCTGCAGGCTGTGTTGGAGCTAGAGAAGAAACACCGCAGCCTGGGCCTGAGCATGCTGCTGCAGGTATTGGTGCCCCGCAAGGGAGGCCTGTCAGTTACAGGCCTGGAGCCACATCCTGCTTGCATGGGTCACGGCCTTGGGGCTGAGGTGGGAACAGGCATCCTCAGCCTTCACACAGGACTGAGTGTGGGAACACTGAGGCCCCCACTCTGGGCTTGAGGGGCTGCAGCCTCCCTGACAGCTTTCAGGTTTGGCCTGGGCCAGGCCCACAGGTGTGCCACATGTGCAGCAACTGTGACGGGGTTGCCTGTTCAGGTGGGTGTCACATTATCTCTGGTCTGGGTTTGTGGTGCCCAGGACAGTAGCCCTCTCTGTTCTGCTGTTTCTCTGCTTTGGTCCCGTAACAGTGTTTCTGTCTTTTGTTCAGCTTTCTCTGCCTCGGTCTCTCTGTCTCCGTCTCTGTCTCCGTCTCTGTCTCGTCTTCATCTCTGTCTCTCACTGTCTCCGTCTCCATCTCTGTCTCTCTCCCTTTTCTCCCTCCCTGCAGTGAAGGCACTGACCTAGCTGGTTCCCCCTGTGCCTGAGGGCAGAAGGGACCATCCTGCATAGCTGGCCCGCAGCAGCCCTCAGGGTCCCTTCTGCCACCGTCTCCTGCCACCCTGGAAGGAGCCACTGAAGCAGCACCATTGCCCGAAGGTCCAGGTCTCAGCTAAGCGTTGTTTTCCCCTTCTCAAGCTATGTGCCAGGCTCCACCACTGCCCATGAAGTCTGGTCTAAAGCCCTCCCCAGTGAATCTCCTCCTTACCTGCCCGCACAGCCTGGCACCTGGTATGCTGGGCCATCTTTGTGGTACCCAGGATGGGCTGGTCATAGGCTGTTCTTCCCCAGGTGAGGGCACACAGGCTTTGAGGCTGGTGCCAGGGGAGGGTCACATGGTGGATGTCACCTATTCTTTCAGGAAGGGAAGGAAGGAATGGCATGCTCTTGGCCTTTCTGAGGGTCTTCCCTTGGGTCCTGCTGTAATTTATGCTCAGAGCCCTAGCCCTGGTCTCCACTTAGACCGTCTCTCTTAGCTTGTGCCCCTTGGGTGCTGTCGGTGATCCCAAAGCATTCCCATTCCCTCCTCCCCTTCTCCAGTGGAAGGGACCCTTTTCCCAGGGAGGGGCAGGGGGCGGTTCCCCCTGACATCTCCAGGCCTACCCTGGGGTATCACCCTGCTGTGTCCTTGGCTGCTTCTTGTTTCTGGTTTCCTCAGGTAGATGGGGTTCACCATATGCATGATGTAGCCATTGTACCACTCACTGCCTGCAGCATTGTGTGTAGATCAGCCCAGATGACAAAAACCTAGCCTGGAATGCACAGTCACCAGGCCAGGGACACAGATGCAAATTTGAGTTTAGATTCACTGTAGCATGTGATTCAGGGCTTGTTGGGTGCAGATGGGGCTGTTTTGGGGGATAGTTCCCATCCTAAGGAATCCCTGGGCTCGGATGTGGTCACTGTATCCAACCTGCTTCTGTAAGCTGGGCTCTCAGATCTGAATAAAGTGGGTTTTCTCCAGCTTGTTTACTTCCTGTCATGCCTCTGGCTGCTTCTCATGCCACTAGTCAGTCCCCAGGGTTAAGGAGAATTCACTCAGTGACACCCGACAGGCATCATCAGGTGGCACTGAGATGGGTGTGTGTCCATGGCTCACATGGGGGAGATTAGGCTGTGCCTCAAACCCAGCGTTGGAGAGTGGGAACCTCCAGCCTAGGAGCACTGAGGGGTCCATGTGTGGAAACTGAGGGCCTCTGGCCCCAGTGAACAGGATTCTTGCTGAGGGAACCAGATACCTGCTGGGGCCAGGGGGAGAGAGTGAGGAACTGGTTAGATAGCAAGGGGGGTTGGATATCAAGGGTTGGGGAGTGGGAGGATTTCATTATGAATTTTTTGGGGAGCCACCTTCGGTCCGTAATAGAAGTCCAAAAGGCTCAAAGCCTTAGGGGAAGATGCTTCAACTTGTGGGACTTTTGTTTTTTGTGGTCCTGGAGACTGAACTCATGGCCATTGCATCGAACTACGGCATTTTTCAAAAAATTTTCTTTCTTTTTTTTTTTTTTCAAAGAGAGGGTATACTATATAGCACAGGCTGGCCTTGAACTCCAATTAATTCTCCTGTGTCAGGCTCCCCAGTGCTGGAATTACAGGCCTTCACCACCACACCTGGCATAAAATTTCTTATTTTTGAGACAGGGTCTCACTAAATTGCCCAGGACTTGAACTTGTAACCCTCCTGCCTCAGTCTTCCAGAATGCTCATAAAATTTTTGAGCAAGAAAAATTACGCACTGACAAAGCAGTGATCCAACCCTGTTAGACTAGGGGAGACTGGAAAGCAGCTGTCTGTCCCCACCTCCCCGACTCTGCTGATGGGTGCAGAGGGTGTATCATTCTGCAGACTTCATTAGATGAAGGGCACTGTGACCCAAGGACCCAGCAGTTCTCCCCTCCTCCTCCTAGGTCCACGGTGGGTGCACCATTGTAGGTGGCAGCAGGTAGGGCTGCATCCAGTGCCCTTCTCTGGAGAGGTGGGGGTGAAGTGGGGTTAGCACTGCAGAGACCACAACCTTGGAAGAATGGGAGAGCCAGCTGCCAGATGAGGCTTCAGGATATCACAAAAGGTGTGAAAGCAGGGCCCACCCTAAAATCACACGGGCACAAGTCCATGGTTGGAAAGAACGGCTCAAACAAAACAATGGAACTCCATGCCTGTGGGATAAGAAATGGAGGATGAAGTTTGGAGAGTGAGAATGAAGGAAATCGCAATACAAGAAGGAAACAAGCTGCATGGTAGGAAAGGGGACTAGGGGTATCCCAGCTCAGGCTGCCTTTTCATGGAAGATAAGCAGGTCCTAGGGCAGGAGTGACCTCACAGCCCTGACCCAGGACGATGATCAGGATGTCTCCTCCTGAACACTGGAGTACAGGCCCAGCGCACCAGTGCCCCCCCCCGGGGGGGGATTAGGGTTGGGGGACTCTGAGGTTAGGGTTGAGGAACAGCCTGAGGCGCCACCTCCCACACTGAAGTCACGTGACCC
>NW_022900915.1:48395734-48408937 GCF_012274545.1 Fukomys damarensis
GGGTTCAGGAAGAGGTTTTCTCAGCACCGTGCATCTTCCTAGGGTAGGCCCGGGGGCGGGGGGGGGGGTCCGTCCTACCCCGGTATCACCACACTGTTTTTGGATACACTCCGCACTCCCTCCCCGGGGACCGAGCACAGCTCAGGCCCCAATCTCCAGGTTCCCGCATCCACTCTTGCCGAGACCCTTCTGATGCAACACGCACATGTCACCTTCCCCAGCTGCCTGCTCCAGGTGCTGAGGGTCCTCCGCGTCTGGAAGCAGAGGAGGTCCCGTCCTCCTACCTAAGAGACAGGCTAAGCAGGAATGCTAGGACTGCGCCTTCTAACCTGCAGAGGCAACAGGGTGACAACGAGGTTAGCTTCCAGCCGTGCTCTCCCTGTGCGAAGGGCCGTATGCAAATAAGGTGACTTTCCAGGAATTGTTTGATTGGACTAAGCATTCCACAGAGCAGCCAATGATAATCCTGGGCTGCAGAGGGCCTTCAGACCTTTGGTAGGCGCAGTATCCACAGCTCTGTATAAAGTCTTTGTGGCGCACCCTGTCGCATTGTGAACCCAGGTTCGTGCAATCCGCCGCTCCAGGCGGTTCCGCTCCCCTATTCCTTCTACCACCCCTCTTCTACCACCCCTGCTTCCTCTCTCACGGAGGCAGGGATCTCGAAGGGGCCGGCTTGATCATCGCATGCAAGGTCGCAGTAACTGGTGGCCAGCGATGGCAGGTGATTTTGATTACCCGTACATCCTGCAGCAGGCCATCCACCTGCAACAACTAGGAGATTGCTAGGCGCGTGGCCGCTTTGTCCAACATCCCGGCCTTGGAAGACAGAGAATCAACCACCACAACACCTAGCTAGGCAACTGGGGATCTGGAGCCCGGGTACCAGATAAACAATCAAGAGGGGAGCTGCTGATGCCTCCTTTCCTCTCCCCCAGGCCTTTGTGTCTTTGGACCTGACATCCCAACGTGAAGCTTGGTATCTGAATTAGCCATTGCCTTGGTTTTTAGGGACGAAAGAAGGAGCCCCCACTGGCGGAAGTAGGCTATCTGAATCTGCCCCAACAGTCACGAATTGTGCTCCATGGCTTCTGCTTTCTTTTACCACAACATTGTCAGTGGACAGGGATGAATAATTGTAGAATGAATTTCTCCAGCTGAGGGAATGCTCTTCGAGCGGAAGTCATTCGCTGGGAAGCACATGTGGTCCTGTGGGTGTGTTAGCCCCCTAGGAAAGTTAACCCCAGGGACTCATCCAGCCCACAGAAAGAGGTGCTGAGAAAGTGGGCTCAGTGCTGGCTTCTGCTGGGTCCAACCCTCGTGGCTTATTTAGTCCTTCTTATTAATGTCTCTTTCAATCTCTGTCCAGAAAGTAATATAAAACTCATGCTAACTGATCTCCTTTTCCTGTGCTGTGATGTAAACTTCACAACTGGAAATCCCAACCTAATGAAGCTCTTGGTCTTTCAGAGAGGCTGTGGCCTGAGTAAAGACCAATTTCCATGTACAAGTGAAATTATGGTTATTTGTCTTTCTGTGCCTGCTCTACATTACTTAACATAATGTCCTCCAAATCATCCAGATGACATTTTCCTTTTTATGCCTAACTAGTCCCAAAGTATTTTATCCAGCTGCTGTTCAGTTCCTTGTTTTGGAATCTGCATTTGTTACCCATGATAATTGTGATGCTGTGAATTGTTTGGCTTTTGTCCCAGTTTCTTACACTGCAACTTTTTTTTTTTTTTTTTTTTTTTTTGTACCAGGGATTGAACTCAGTACCTTGTGCTTTCCAGGCAGGTGGCAGAACCACTGAGCCAAATTCCTAGTCCATACATTGCAACTCTTAACAATCTCAGGAATCTTCAGACTGGCTTTTGTGTGCTAATGAGCTGGCCACTGGCCAGCAGCTCTGGGTGGCTTCAGCATGGGCCTGTCACTGAAAGACCAAGGCAGGATCCCAGGGTTAGGACTCCCAGCCCGCCTAGCACTGACCCCCACATGTGATCGATATGTCAGATGCCTCTTCCTCCAAGTCCCCTATACGAACCCCTGTCTTTTGTCTGTTAAACACTGATGGGCCTCTCATCCTCAGGCTACCTCCACCCTAGTGAATAACACCTGTGCTTCTTTGCTTTCCACTAGCCCACTCAGGTAGTCTCATACCTCTGCCATTTGTCACAGTGGGGACCCACTTTATAGGCAGCTGGGGTGGGGGTCAGAATCCCAGGTGAGACTGCCTGGGCTTGTGGTGGGATTTGAGGTGGGGGCCCGCACTGGGCTAGAGCTCCCAGCTGTGTGTGCTGTGGTCTATAGGTAAGCAGTGAGCAGCCTGGGTGGGATTAGAGGATGCCAGCTGGTATTCCCTGCAGAGTTGCTTGCTAGCTAGTGGGGAAGAATCTTTAAACTTTTGGGGTACACAACCCTCCAGTGTTGATTGCTATAGTATAGAGCTAGGAGAAGCAGACAGTTAGCTTTTCCATACAGTAGTGTAATAATATTACAATCCCTTCACGTGAGTGGCTCATTGTTGTCAGAACACTTAGTGCTTTATGTATGTTTCCATTGGCAGTCTCTGAAATGACCATTTCCATCCATTTTGCAGAAATCCCACAAGGCATTGATTCCAGGACCCCACACACACCAACATCTGCAGGTGTAGATGCATTGGTGTTCAGAGCCTGTGATGACACAGATTGACTGAGCCTGCATCTGTCTGTGTGGGTCCACTTCTGAGAGTGTCCCCGTGAGGCCAAGGACCAGGTACTTCAGATGCTTTGATGCTTCCACTAACCTTTCCCCTGCCTCACACACTAGGACAGCAGGGATGCTGGCCCAGTTTTCATGATGAGAAACTGAGGCTGTGGATTAAGACGCCCAAGACTGCAGCCACCCCAGGGGATTTCCTGTCCAGCCAGTTCCCTTTACAGGGTAGGCTTTGAATAAGAGCACCTCTCAAGCACAGCTGTTTAACCCAAACTGATTTGAGCATCTTTGAACCCACATGGGGAAAAAGAGCATTTTTATTTTCAGTAACTAGGTATAATTCAACATTCCCTCCAACCTTGAGTGCAGGCAACAAACCATAGTAATATTGGTAGAACTCTGTCTCTGTGACCAACACAAATCACAGATATTGTTATGTGATGACATTTGTAGGTTTCTCACTTCTGCTCACCATTACTGCAAAATTGTGGCAATGATTACCTTTTATTCAGAAATAGAGAAGCACAGTGTTTGTTTTACTAGACATTTCATCCTTAAAATATTTTGACAACTATTTTAATAAACTGGCATCTTTTTAGTGTCACATCTTAAAAACAACTTTGTTTAAAACAGTATTCTGAGAAGGTCTCAAGATACCCTGGGCTGTCAGAGCACCCAGGTTCTGAGGAAGTCCTTGGGAGACAAGATGCAGGTTCTGGTGCTGATTTCTCATGTTGCTAACAGACATAAGAGGTGAAACAAACAAAACCTTCTCTTGAACCTGTTAATTCCTACCATCTCTAATATGGTCCAAAGAAAACCAGAAACACCTGCTTCCCTGGGTGAAGCTTGGGAATGGAGGCCTCTCAGCCCTGCCCCATCACACTAGATCCCCTTCCATTTTAATACCGTCCTGCAAACTCAGTTTGAGAAGCCACTTGAAAAGTTCAGCTAGTATGAGAACTTCAAGGCCCAACGTTCCCCACTGGAAAGCCCCTTCCTGAAATTACAAGCAGGACATCCACAGCCAGAGGCTGCAGCTGTGGCCCATTCCCAACTGGCAGGATCCCACCAGGGCCTTTCTAGAATTTGGGGTGCACCATCCTGAACCCAGGTGCCTTGGTGGAGGGACCAGATATGAGGAGGGTCAGGAAGCCCAGGTAGGTTCTCACAGGGCACTCCTGCAAAATACTGAAGAACCCAGGCCCAGAACCCAGGAAGGAACATCCAAAAGGACATGGTCACTGTGCTTTAGGAGCAACTCTCGGACCAACTGAGCCATACAAACACAAGGTTCAAATACTTGGCCCTACACAGCTCTCTGGGTTAGAAAAGGTGTGTTCTTTGCTACACCATTTACAGTTTACATCTGGATTTAGGAAAATAAACCACAAAGTGTGCCACAACCTGTTAACAGAGATATTTGCCTTTCTGAGGGTTTCTGAGCATGGCCTCTCTTGCAGGTTATAGGCAGACAGCATTTTCTGAAGCACTTATGGATGTTATAAATACAGCACTGCTGATTTCATGTTACCATGTCAACTGTGTTATAATTATTTTTGAGAATAATTTAATTTTCAGATTATTCTATTGATAAAAGTAAATCATATCTCCAAAAATTGTTTACCACAGGAAAAAAAAAGCCTATATAATGAGTATTGATTGAAAGGAATAAAATGACATAAATAACATTTTAATGTGAGTTTTTAATTTTACATTGAATAATACTCTTCTTCCTATCATACATAATTTTTTATTAACAAAAAAGTTTCTAAAGCTCAGCTGGCCACCAATACCTCCTGCATTCTTTACACATACTTCCTCTGTCTTTCCCACCAAGCACACAGTCCTTTCCCCTGAACATTGCTGCTCTTTCCAAACCTCGCTTGCAGTGATAGACTGCCACAAAAGTCAGGGACACGGAGAGACACAGACATCTGCTGAGGAGCAAGAAGCCGGAGGATTCTGAGTGCTTGATAAAACATTTGGTAAGTGGTATTCACTTCTTACTCTCTCTCTTGTCATTACTCAATCCAAACACTAAAGTGGTTAAGGACAAATTTAAATCTCAGGAATATAAAAGATGTGACTGAAAAATATGGTGAATGTTTAAATATAAAAATCATTACAGTAAATGACACATTGCCATGAATCCCTTTAAAAAATACACCTGCTCACTTCAAACACATTTATCCATCATCCTTGCCACTTCCTGTACAACTCCAGAAGTCCTCTTTTGTGTCTTTAGTTGTGCTATTGTGGCTACCTTGATGTCTTGAATAGATTCAAAATGTTTATCTTCATAGTCATTTTGACTTAGGGTAAGAACCAGAAGTCCCATGGAGTCAGATCCAGTGAATAAGGCTTATGAGGGCACACTGCCATGTTTTTAGGAGCTGCCTTTCTGTTGGATGGTGCTCAGCAGCAGCATTTATTATCTGTCATCACACCTTATAAAGACTCAGGGAAGATGACTTCAAGAATGTATTCATAAAGTGCCAGGATTGATGGAAGAAGTATGTTCAAAATGAGGGGAAAGATTTTGAAAGGATGAATGGCAGGATTTTTTTTTATGTAATACAATTTTTAATTTAAACATTATACATTTTTAAAAACTATGCTGCAATGGAGCAAAAAATCTAGTGGAAAATAACTGGTAGTCACTGGGCATTTTGCAGGGCAAATGAAGAGTGGGCACCATGAGGCAAGGAGGGCTCTGTAATAGGAAAGGGAAACACTGTAGAGTGTGAGGAAAAGACAGGCATCCTAGCACTCAGGGAGGCTGAGGCAAGAGAATTACATGGCAATTTAGCAAAGACCCTGTCTCTAAATAAGAAATCAAGAGGTCTGGGCATGTAGTTCAATGCTAAGATCCTGGCTTCCATCTCCAGTACCTACAAGAGAGAGGGAAAGAGTGAAAGACAGTGAGGGTAGAAGGTTGTGGTGTGGCAGACCCTTTCTGGCTTTCTTGTCTGAATTCCGTGAGATTATGGCCTAGGTCCCATGGTGGGGTCAGTGACCAGACAGCTGGTAAAGCTCCTTGCTGGGCCCCTCCATGATGGTGTTAGCATTAGAGTCAGGGAAAAGTGATTTGTGGACAAATGCCTTGCTTTCTGAGGGCCCTCATTTGGACTTTGGGCTCAGGACACACACCTGGGACGGGGTTTTGGCCCTTTAGGCATGGTGACATCAGGGCAGGTGAGGGACCTCTCAAAATATCCTACCCTATTGGACAGGAATATCCAAAATATTCTATGTCCTACTAGATAATACTGATCTGGGCCCTGGCCCCAAATCCAGTCCTATTCCAATGATACCTGATACCCAGCAGCCAGTTCTGTGGCTCCATCCTAAAGAAAAAGGACAGAGCTTCCTGGGTTCTCTCTTGTCTTTTGGTAAAGCCCAACCCAACAGGTTCCAAGTGCTATCATTGGTACCTAAGGGTAGTGATGCTTTCATGTAGCTGTCAGCAGTTTGTATGTCTTCAGAAGAATATCTATTCAAGCCCTTACCTCATTTTAAAATGGGATTATTATTATTATTGTTATTGTTACCACTGGCTATTGCTGAGTTTTTATTTAGCCTTAACAAAGGAACTCTTGTCATTTATCATCACTTGGATGAATCTGGTGAGCGCTGTGCTGAGTATAATAAGCCAGGCACAGAGAGACAAATAGTTTATGATCCCACTTTTTTTTTTCCAGCTGGGCAGACTTTATTCCAGGCAGGGCAGCAGTGATACCCTGGGGGGCAAGGGGCCTCAGAACAGGAAGGGGATGATGGGCATTCTCAGGGATGGGTAGACTCAGAACTCCTTCAGGTAGCTTTGGTACTTGCCCTTGGCCCAGATGGTCATCTGCATGAAACCCACCAGTGAGAAAAGGGCCACTGGGAGGCACTGCATCATGATGGTGAAGCTGATCTAGGACCCCACATCATAGATGTAGTTGGGACAGGACACCAGCAGGAAGAGCCATGTGAAGGGGTTCTTGGTGGGGTATGGGATCTTCCTGGTCTTGGATTCAGCTGGCCGCAGGTCCTGCAGGGCCATGTGGATGGAGAAGTTGCCCAGCTGACAGATCACAAAGATGGCCAGTTCGAGTTTAACCTGCTGAGCTGTGTAGGTGGGGTATGCGTAGAGAGGGTGGTTGGTTTAATAGGCCATCCATGCAGCCAAGCCCCAGTAGTGTTTTTTGGTTTTTTCTTTTTTTTTTTTTTGGTTTTTGTTTTTGCTACTGGGGATCGAACTTGGGTCCTTGCACTTGTGAGGCAGGCCACCAAACTGCTGAGCTAAATCCCCAGCCCAGCAAAGCCCCAGTAGTAAGTGCAGTTCTTGAAGATGTTTCACAGGGGCATGGTACCATGAGAGAAGCAATGCATGAAGAGCATCTCCAGCAGCTGCTTGACATGGTGGAATGAGTGGCAGATTCAGGTGAGGTGCACCACTGAGTGCTGACTGGAGTGAAGTCATATTTGTGACCTTATATAAAGGGGACTGGGAAGTAGAAAAGCAGGTAGATGAACAAGGGCCCAATGTACTCCATCAAGAAGACCATCACCCAGCTGATCTGTGCCCCAGGTCCCAGAAGTACAGTGTGGCTGTGGTACCCACAGGCAGCTTCTGCAGGACAACCTCGTCCTTCAGGGATACTCCTCTGGCTACAGGCACAGGGGCTGGTGGGATGGGTACCACTGAAGGTGGGTCTTGGTGAAGAGGTTCTTAATCTCTGCAGTGGTGGCCTGGAGCTCTATCTTGTCCAGAAAACACAGCTTTTCCCTTGTCTTTTTGTCCAGAATCTCTACCTCTAGTGCTTCATGGCTCTTTCATTTGGTGGTTCCCACTCTGGGCTGCTTCTGGCTACTTGCTCAACACTACAGAGTTGCTCCTATGATCCCACTTATAAGCAGTTGAAGTCATAACAGGAGAGAGCCAAGTGGTGGTATCCAGGTCTGAGGGTAGGCAAGGGTCAACCCAGTAACAAGCCTAATCTACTATAACCCTAATCTGTTTTCTCTGTTGAACAGCTGGTGTGGTTTCTGTCCTACTGAACTCTGACCATTGTCCCGTGAGGAGCAAGGGTCACAGGTAGGGACTTCAGCAGCACAGCATAATGCTGACAGCATAAATCCTGGCTTAGGTACTTCAAGTTGCTCATAAGCAGACCTGAATATTCTGACACCAAAATTAAAATAAAGAAAAACCCTGATAATAAAAGAGGCAGGAGGAGAATTTTTTTGTATTGTTTGCCTATGTTTGCCACACAGAATATTTACATGCATTTTGGGAAATCGGTACAGATATAAATATTATCTTGGTCATTTGCCATCCCCCAACTTATCACTCTCACCCTTCCCCTGATCCCCTTCCGCATCTCCAAAAATGTGCCTCTCTGTTTTTTACCATCTCTCCTTTATTTTACTCTTTATTTATATTTTGGGATTTTCATGAAAGAGATTTTCATGAAACTATGTGATATTTAGTTTTCTGCATCCATAAAAGGTAAGAAGGGGTTATCATGTGATCATGTCACATAGAAAACCAAGATAACATGGTAGTTCTAAACTCTGTGCAACAACAAGCTAAAAGGACCTCTTATCCCAAATTAAGAGCAATAAGGAGTGAAAAGCAAAACAAATCAAAACAAGCTGGAAAGGGCAGGGCATTGGTTGCCTAGGGTAGAGTCTGGGGGCAGGGATCAAATTACAAGATTCGGGAGAACCTTTAGTGAGGAACTGTCCAAGCTCTTGGTGGTGTTGCTACATGACTGCATATGATGACCCCAAATCATTGAACTGTACCCTTAAAACTAGCAAATTCATTTCATATAAATATCACACTAATAAATAAAAAGAGGAAAGAACATTTTAGAAATGTAGCACCTTGAGGATGCAGTACAGTATGGTGACAAGGAGGCTGAGACTGCAGGGTGGTAAGTGTGAGCTCAGCCTTGTCAACTTAGCAAGATCTTATTTTAAAATAAAAAGGGTTTGAGATGTAGCTCAACAGGAAAGCCTTGGACTTAATCTCTAGCAAGGGCTTTTCTCTAATCTTCTTCTATTTCTGTCCATGCAAATCCCAGCTTTTCTCTAAAGTCCAGCTCAGGGACACCTGTTTTCATGATATTTCCTGGCCACTCCACCAACCAACCACATCTGTACCCTTGACCCTTAGCCTGAAACACTAGGACTTCCTGTTTTTTGCATACAACACTGAGAAGATTCTACATGGCCCTTGTTCTTCCAGACCTGGGGAGAGGTGTGACAGAATCACTCAGCTCCACACTGGCTGCAGTGAGCTGAGTGTGGGCCCCCAAAATATGTACAAATCCCAACCTTGGCACCTGTGAATGGGAGTTCTTTGAAAAGCAGGTCTTTGCAGACATAATTAAGGCATGAATCTCAAGATGATATCATCTTGCCTTAGGCTAGGCTTGAAATCCGATAATGTGTCCTCCTAAGAGAAAGGATAGGGAGAGTTTAAAGCACAGAGATATGCAGAAAACAGAGATTTGATTCTACTACAAGTCTAATCTGTTTTCTCTGTTGAACAGCTGGTGTGGTTTCTTTCCTAACTGAACTCTGACCAATGCCAAGACAAACCTGCAAATCATGGGGTCTTTGGCTTGTCTTCTGCATGGCTTGCGCTAACCTGTCATGCCTGAAAGGGAGAGAAAGGATTTGAGGTTGACCACATGTCTGAGTGGTTTCTGGGAGGAGTAATAGAGGGCAACAAGGAGGGAGAGGAGGAAAATGAGGGAAAGGAGGGGGAGAGGGGAGGAGGAGGAACAGAAGGGAGAAGGAGAAGGAAAGAAGAGGAGGAAGAGGAGGGAGAAGAGACGAAGGGAAGCCTTTCCCGTTGGCTTGCAAATGGCTTCTCTTTGAGTCCTCTTAGGGTCTTTCTGCTGTATGTACCTATGTACTAATCTCTTCTTCCTGAGAAGGTACAAGATGGGGTTAGGGTCCATCCAAATGACCTAGTTTTACCTTAATCACCTCTTTAAAGGCCAGTTCTCCAAAAGCAGCCACATTCTGATGCTCTGGGGGCCAGGACTTCAGCATATGGATTTGAGAAAAGAGGCACAATTCAGGTCCTGAGGTGTTTGCATTATTTTACACAGGCTATAATAATCATCACCAGAGGAAGGAGTAAGGAGAATGCAGGTGCTGCTATCTACCTAATAGACACCTAGAAGTCCCCCGAGGAAAGTTAGAGGCTTGGAGTGGGATGCCAATGGCTTCCTGCCTCTCTCTGGCCACTGAGCAAATGGTTAGGGGCCTGGGGTCATGGGCCCAGAGGCAGAGGAATGGCTGTAGGGGGCCAGAAAAAGTCAGTCCACGGAATGCATAGACCAGAGAGCCATCAGCCACATTGTGGAAGGAGATCTCCCCTGCATCCCAGTCCAGGAAAATGCCCACCCTGTGGAGGGGCTGGGATGGACAGAGGTGAATCCTGGGCCGGAATCTCCTCTTATAAAGCTCCACTGTCCAGAGGCCATGCTGGGGGCCTTGGGCACCCTGCCCTCCCGACCCACAGTCTCCAGGCACATGCCCAGAATCCAGGCCTTCCGGTCCCCGACCTCGACCTCCCAGTAATACCTCGCAGCCCAGAATTGCTCTTAGGCCAGGATGCAGGGGTCCTGCTCAAATCTCTTGGCGCTAGGGGGCAGGTCTTGGTTGAAGAGCAGCCGCCGCACACTTTTCTGATCCTCAGACACAATGAGTTTGGGACTCCTGGTGTCAGGGTCCAGGGATGGGCTCACTGTGGAAAGAGAGGCTTAGGCCCTGAGCTTGTGCTTCCCTGTCCCCGCATGTGTCCCCTCCATCTCTAGGCTGCCTTTGCTGTCCCCATGTCCTGTGCCAGGAGCCTATTCCAACAGCAGGGAGACACACAGACAGGAGGCTTGCAAGGTCCCAGAGGTGGGTGAGTGTGATAGTAGGAACGACCAGCTCACGTCCCAGTTTGCTGGTGTGTGTACTGAGCTTGCTCAGGGGATCTCAAGTCCTGTGTGTGAAAGCGGCAGAAACACAGAGACAGAGATAGAGACTGAAAGACAGGGTCAGATGAATGAGGCAAAGTTACAGAGAGATAGGGACTGAGACAGAGAGAAGCAGATACAGAGAGATACAGAGGCAGATTGAGACAAAGACAGATACAGAGACTGAGAGACAGAAACAGAGACAGAAATAGAGCAGAGGTAGATATGAGGCAGCAATGCAGAGAGAGATGTAGAGGCAGACACAGAGAGAGATGGCCGTACAGAGACAGAGACAGAGACAGAAAGACAGGAGTTGGAGATACACAGTGAGTGACAGAAACAGAAAGGTCAGAGACAGTCCAAGAGACAGTGAGAGGAGTGACGGCCAGGGTGGTGTGGCCACAGCCTGCCATGTGTTCCATGCGACTTCTCTCTCGTCTAGACGGCTTCAGGAGGGCTTCGCCTGTCCAGGTGCTGAGACAAACATTTTCCAGAAAGACCACTTCTTCAAGGAAGCCTTTTCCCTTTGACCTGCGTCCTTTGGTGCACCTGACTCACTGCTCAAGCTGCCCTCTAGGGGCAATGTGGCAAAGGAAGCAGGGCCAGCCTGGAGTCCACCTGCTCCATAGCCCCTTTCCCAACACTAAGATCATATCCAATTGCCCCTCTGATTCTGTGGCTGCCTGGGTGTCCCTTGGGATTCTCAGGTACCCCACCATTTCCTTAACGTGAATGCCTGCTAGAGTTAAAGATCCATGATCTTCTGCGGTCACACCTCAGTTTTCTCCCCAGATGCCTCCTTTTCTCCTTTCAGAAGGGAAACCCTGCTCCCCTTTCCCTTTTAGCAGGGACTGGACTGTTTGCTTGCTCTTCCCTTAACATGCTTGTTTCCCCTCCATATTTCTTTTCCTCTTCGCTGCCCTGCCTTGTCTTCTCCCCTGAGTTTGAGCCATAGGCTGGAGCTTATTCATGGTTCATTTCCATTGTGGCCACCTCTCTCCCTTTACATTTTCCCACCATTCCAATTCTCTCACCTGTCAAAAAATGTGTTTCACACTTTAAAGTCTCTGCAAAGGTTCTCAGCACAGAGAAATGTAACTGCTTCAGGAGACAAGAATGTCATGACTCTAATTTGATCATTACTCATTGTAATATGTATCAAATTACTGGCTGCACACTAGAGATACAATTTGTACAATGTTGTGACAGTTAAAAATTATTAGACTTACCAAAAGTTGCAGAAAGAGCATAAAGAAAATAAATATGACATCTTGCATAACCATAGTAAAATGATTGAACCCTAAATTAACATTGACACAGTACTGTGCAGTGACATTACAGAACCTACAGACCTTGCTCAGATTTGCCCCTGCCCTCCTATACCCTCCTGATTGGCCCTTTTTACATGTGGCAGTGTTGCCTCTCTTGGCACCTAGATCTCCCTTAGCAGAGTGGCTCTTCTCTACAGTCTAGGTTAATGAGATAATTTCCAGAAGCTTGAGCCATGGTCTTTGGTAACACAGCCTCCATGTGCCAGGTCTTAACAAAGCAGACTTCCCCTGGCATCTCCTACTTGGAGGAGTGTGTTGCTGCCAACTGTGGTCTCTAGGGCTGCTAACATTTGACTTCCACAGGGACGTGGATGCCTCTCACCAGCATTTGACATAGCATTTCTGGTTTCCAGAACAGACAGGAATCCCTCATATATACATGTGCACACACACACATGCCTCCACACAAACACTTGCACATACTCTTGCATACACACTCAGGCAGGGACTCATATGCACACAAATATACAAATCTGCACACACACATACACATATGCCCATGCATGTACAAACACTCATGTATATGAGCACACATACAACATGCACATATATGCACTTACATTCACACATGGACACATATGCATATCTGCAGGTATACAGACACGCACATATGCACATCACACACACATAGACATGCCTATGAACACAGCATGTCTGTATGTACATGCAGGAATGAGCATCAGGAAGCAAACCAGAGACACATGTGCTCTAGATTTGACTCCTGGCGGCTTTCACCTATCCCTCCCATCATTCCTTTGAGTAACTGGACTTTTCACATAAATGTGTGAGGAAGAGAA
This sequence comes from Fukomys damarensis, assembly GCF_012274545.1. Classification (NCBI taxonomy): domain Eukaryota; kingdom Metazoa; phylum Chordata; class Mammalia; order Rodentia; family Bathyergidae; genus Fukomys; species Fukomys damarensis. The sequence goes on from NW_022900915.1 coordinate 48,408,539, forward strand.
ACTGAGATTCACATGCCATTACAACTTCCTGCCCCTTCCTTTTCCCTTGAGACCAGCTGTGATCGCAGGGACCCTAGCATAAGCACCCCTGACCCGTTCATCCCTGCCAGATGCACCTAGATCTCAATTTCTGGATCCCTTTGTCTAGAGGGAACTGAGCCAGGGGTGAGACTCAGAGTTCTCTGTGATGTGATGGCTCCAGACCTCAAAACACAGCCCTCATTGTGCATGAGTGCCCCCTTGCAATACTCAATGAAACCAAAAGACATGGTATAGTGAAGTCTTGCTTATCAAGAAGGGGCCAGAAGGCCAGGGACTTAGCTCAGTGGCTCTGGTGCCTCCCTTGCAAGTGCAAGGTTCTGAGTTCAATCCCCAGTACAAAAAAAAAAAAAAAAAAAA
>NW_022900915.1:48409021-48493890 GCF_012274545.1 Fukomys damarensis
AAAAAAAAAAAAAAAAAAAAAAAGTGGGCTGGTGGGGAGGTTGGGAGGGGTGCAAAGCTCATATTCTGGAAGCTTAAGTCAAATGAGTATGTAATGAGCTCTCCTTGGAGTTTCTATGGAAAATAAGATCAAATCTATGTTCTCAGAAGTCCCATAAAACAACTAGAGAGGAAGTCTCATTCCAAGAACAGCTGCTATACCAGAATCCACTGGTCCCTGCCTTCCTTCCTGAGTGTCATGACATACCTTTTCTGCCCAGTTGAGGGCAAGCTCTACTTCCTACCTAGGAGCCAAAACCTTGGGACAGGTCGCCAGTTCCTGAGGTGACACCAAGACATAAGTGGAGTGATGAAGGGAGAAACAACCAACATTGATGATAACCATACTGATCACTGCAGCAAACTCTCTGGTGCACCTGATTCTGGCATGGATATTACTGTGCTGGAATTACTGCAGCCCTAGGATGGGAGCATCAACCCCAGAAGACAGACACTTGGAGTTCATACCCAGACCTCACAGCCAGCACCCTTCAGACTTGGCTTTGCTGAGGTCTGGATGTGGATCGAGTGTCCCCCAAGGTTCATATGTTGGGAGTCTGGTCCTTAGAGTGGGATGCTGCAAGGCAGTGAAACATTCAAGAGGAGGGCTGCGGCAAGGCAATTTGGTAATGGATATCACCCCAGAGATTAGTGTTGCTTTCTCGGGACCCTCATTAACCAACAGGAGAGTGAGTTGTTAGGAACAGTGAGCCTGACCCCTCAGCTCCTCTTTCTTTTTGTCTTGATACGTGATCTCTTGTACACACTTCTGCTATGATGTCACTCACAACAATAGATTCAATGCACAAGCACATGACAAACTGATGGGACCATCTGCTCTTGTACTTTCAGCCTCTAGAACCAGGAACTAAAGAAAACTTCTTCTCTTCATAAAGTTACTTGCCTTAGGAATTTTGTTACAGTAACAGGAAAATAAGTAGTACAGGGTTTATGCTCAGATTTGTTCATTTCCAAGAGTAAGGCATACAACCTGTCTGGATTATCCAGTGAAGAATAGCCAACTAATGGAGCTCTCAGAGATAAGGGTTTTCACTGGTGGGTTGTAATCAGGCTGTTCTAGATCTAGAAACCCTACTGGCTTTTCCATGCCTGCTAGGTTTGAAGAAACAGGTGAAGCCTTGGCTCAGGGCTTGGCATGAAGGTCCATGGTCTGATAGGGTAGAGCCCCCTACTTACCATGGAGTGTCACTGCTCTCCCCATGCTGGATTGCTGGCTCTGCTCCTCTCCTCTTCTCTCTGTCTCTTGCCTCAGTTGTGTCCTATGTGCATTCCTTTGACATTTTCCAAAGAGGCAGATGACTCCAGCCATCACTAGTCCCATGGCAAGGAGGGAGACAGGCAGGGCTAGTGTCCATTTTGTAAACTGAGATTCTCTGGAGAGGCATGCTGGGGGATTCCAAGGGGTCAAGATCAACAAGGAAGACAGTATTTTTGTTCTCAGAATACGCATGCTACAGGGTTCATGGGTTGAGGGGCTTGATGTTACAGACCATTCTGAAAGCATTCAGGAAAATGCATGTATTTGTATATATGATGCAAGGGACTGCACATTTGTGTCCCCTAATTTCCTATGTTGACCCCCCATGATGGTGTTAGGAGGTGGGGCCTTTGAGAGACCAAGAGGTCATGAGGACCAGCCTCATGAATGGGATTAGGACCCTTATAAAAGAGACTCAGTCCTCCACCTCGCCTCTCCACATATGAGGATACAGCCAGAAGAGCCACCTGTGAACTAAGAAGCTGCCCTCACCAGACAAAAAATTTGCCACACCGTGACCTTGCATATTCAGCCTCCAGTACTATGAGCAGCACATTTCTATTGTTCATGAACCACTGAGGCCAGGGTGGACTCCAGTCACCACCCATATGAGTGGCCACAACAGATACCCTGACTTCGTGTGCACAGGAGATAGGTATTAGATATCTGTCTACTTGTAGATAAGCAAAAAGAGAGAATGATCAAAACACCTATGGCAAAATGTTAAAAATGCAGTGAATCTGGGTAAAGGATACAGAGTTCTCCATTGTTCTTGCCAGTTATCTGTAAGTTTTTTTAAAATAAAACATATAATGAAGAGTTAAATAAGCCCCTCAGTAGGAAAGTGGTTTGTCAAGACAGTGGAGTATTATTAGCCCTCAAAAGAAATGATTTACACACCAGGAAAAACATGGAAGAACCTTAAATACGTAGTACAAAGTGAAAAAAACCAGTCTGAAGAGGTTATATCTTGTGTGACCCTAACTTTATGACATTTTGGCAAAGGCAAAACTGTGAGGACAGCAGTGGTGGTTTCCAGGAGTGAGAAGGAGGGAGGGAGGGAGGTACAAACAGGCATGAACGTAGGATTTTTATACTGGTAGAACTTCTACATGTGTGGGGTTAGTGGTATATGGAAAAGCTATGTATTTTCTGCTCAAATTTTTTTGTGAGCTAAAACTGCTGTAAAATGTTTTGTAAATGACAAAAACCTCATAAAACAATAAAGGGGTGTACCTTTTTTGTCCCCTCTGAAATGCAAGGCCCCTCAGGGGTTACTCCTGGCAACTTCATCTCTGCCCCATCTCAGTGACCACCACTCAGACTTGTGTCTTTCCAGGGTCCCTGGCCAGGCTGTGGACAGAGACCAGCCACCCCTCTCCTCTTGCTCAAGCCCCACAGCTATCTCTTCATGTCCTCATGTCCATGGGCACCTGTACTCAGTGATTCATGAACAGAACTGAACAGGATACTCACCAGGCAGATGGCTCTCAGCCACCTTCCTCTCAGGGAGGAGGGGGCTGGTGATGGAGCAAGACAGGCCCTCCACAGCCCTGTCCAGGAGGGCCACCCTAGACACCACAGCCAAGAGGCCAGTGGTGGCCAAGACTGAAAAGTTAGTTTCAGCATGCACCATCTGTCCTCTTTGGTTTCTCCACTCCACCCAGGGCTCTGGGTACCAGCCTTCAGAGGCATACTCTGCCCAGACACCTCGGTTCTGGGTGTGGATCACTTGGATTCTGGGACTGGAGCCTAGCCCTGAAGGAAGAAGTATCAACTTGAGTCTTTGTAGAGGCAGCTGCTTCCATAACAACAACAAAAAAGTCTCAAAGGTGTTTGGTAATGACTAGGAAATTTTCACAAACTATCTGCCCTAATACAGTATTCTCTTTTCCTAGATAAAATGGGACAAAATGAAACAGAAAAGGTTTCAGAAGATTAACTGAGTTTACTATGTCACATAATTAGTGAGTGTGGGGAAAGGAAGGACTTTGGTTGGTCTGACCCAAAGAAGAGTTCTAAATCACCTTGGAAAACTGTCCCCCACACCCCTAGTCCTTCAAAGCAACAACAAAAACCTCTCCACCTCTGCCTGTCTCAGTCCCACTCCCTCTCTCCACTTGCTCTTCTTTCTTCTGTACCTCTTCTTTCTTCTCCCTCTTCTCTCTCCCTCCCTCCCTCTTGCTCTATTTCTGTTCTCCTGCTTTCTTGGTTTCTACGTCTCTTGCTCACTTTATCTCATTCTCTCTGTCTCTGTCTCTCCCTCCATCTGTCTGTCAACCTCTCACTGTTGCTCTGTCTCTCTGTATCTCTTTCTGCCCTCCTCTTTCCAGTGCACTGCATTCAGAACTGCATTCTGAGACCAGCAATGCACAGGGCATGTGTCAGCTCCTGTGGCCTGGTAAGGGAACTGTCACATTAGAAGCTCCTCCAGGTAGGCCTGGGTAGACCAGAAATCCTGGGACTGCCCTCACCTGCCACTTGCAGCCACAGGGTGGTGCTGTCGTGAGCCGTGTCCTCCATGAAGAGGCAGTGGTAGCTGCCGTTGTCTGACAACGTGACCCGGTGGGTGCGCACAGCGGCCTGGCACCCAGCCAAGTTGAGGTCCACGAAGCTCGTCCTATTGCGGTACTCTGCCATCTGTTCCTCTAGCTCATCCAGCCCGGGGCGGTGCACATGCACCGCGGGCGACAGCTGCTCAGAACCAGCGCAGCTCCATGCTGTGCGCGCTGATGTTAGGAGACAGCCAGCAGCGCAGCTCCGCTTGCTCGCCCACCACAGCCAGCGCAGGGTCCTGGGGCCGCAGCACCTGGAAGTCCGCCTTCCCTGATGGTCGGGTGAGACCCAGAGGGACTGCTTAGGCCTAGCATTCTGGTCCAGAGGGCCGAGGACCCCTAGATGCGCAGGGTGGGGCAGGGATCCTGGGACTTCTAAGTCCTCAGGTTGGGGAGCGGGAACCCCAGAACTTCTAGGGCTGCAAGTTTGGGGTGCAGGGACTCAGGTACCCTTAGGGCCACAAGTTTAGAGCATGGGGACCAGTGACCTCGAGGGCTGCACGGGGGGGCCTCCCTACCGTTCCCCACAGGCAGCAGCTCCAGGAAGAGGAGGACAGTGAGGCTGCTGCACAGAGAGTTTGCTCCACCCTGTGTCCTTGGCATCCCAGATGGAGACAAATACACAGGGTAGATGGATATGAGACAGGTGGGGCAGAAGCCACCTTGAGTGTGGTAGAAATTAAGGAAAAACTGCCTTGGAAGAGAATGGTTGCTCCCTCACCACCCAAAGCTATTAATTTTGAAAACGCCTCGCTCCTATGCTGTGCCCTCCTGCTTACTCATGGGTGACAGCAACCCCAGAGATGACTCATGACAGTTTTTTGCCCAGCCTTTAGCCCCAGGGAACCCCAAAGTGTTAATAGGGAAAACCCAAACTCAGATCAAGCTACTCTGAGGTCAGAATGATATCAGATTCCCTCAATGTCCCTTTTTCCTGCTTCCCTGAAAGTAAATTTACAACTTGGGGTGGAGGACATAGATCTCTCCCTCAGCAGGGATGGTCATGCCACTACACCTGGTCATTTTTTGTGGTCATCATTATAAAGTTGGCTTGAAGAGAATGTTTTGGAAACAGGGCTGCTAGCCAGGGGAGCTTCGAGGAAAGCCCAAGGAGGGGCCTCTCTAAGCCTTGGCATAGGGAGACAGTAAAGAAAGCTGAGACTTGATGAGTGCTCACTTACCTCTGAGTCTGGCTTCCAGCTTCCCAGGAAGACAATGGTGACTTTGAGGGAATCAATTTAGTTTCCTGAAAATTTCAGGCAGATTGCACTCCAGCTTCTGTAAAATCCTCCTGTTACTCTTCTACAAATAACCAACTATGATTTTGGCATTTGCAAAAGAAAAAAAAAACCACCCTGAAAGGGTGTGCCCAACAGTACTGTTGGGGAGGATAAACTTGCTGGTAGCAGGAGATAAGGGAAGGCACAAAGCCCAAGTGCCAGGGCCTATGGCAGGATAGCCTGCAAGGCCAGTGCCACGCTGTCCAGGAGCCCCAAGGTGGGGACATGGGTTGCCAGTACTGGGATCCCAGCCAAGTGTAGAACGTGGGGCATTCAGATATGGTTATTTGGTCACGGAGAGACTTTCAGATGGGCCAAGTAGGAAAGTTGTCATGATCATGTTGAAAGTGGTTGAATTCTCCACTGACCCTGAAGGTATCTGTCTCGATATTCAGGCCATCCTGTTGCTCATCCCTTCTCTGTGCCCATGACTGTGGAGTCCTGGGAGTCTGTTCCCCCTGGAATCTGAATGGGGCTGCACTTAGAATCTTCAGCCTTGAGAAAGGCACTCATGTTCATTCTTATGCTTCCTCCTGACTCACTCAAAGCCTGGATGTGTTCCTGAAGGGTTTTGGTGGGAGAAGAGCTACAGAGAAAAGCTACATGGTACTTTTCTAAGGTTGCAGTGTTTGATTTAACTCAGCAGACAGGTTCTGAGGACTCCAACTTGCTCTTGTGTGCATTCGTCTTTTTGGCAAGCAAATTTCCCTATTTTATATGTAGACACAAGTATTATGCCTGCTCATTTATAATACCCTGTGAATTGCTTTAACCATGCAACAGTGTTATCTAAAACTCAACCCATTTGTCCTTATGAGTCAGGAAGGAGGACTCAGTCTGGAGAGAGTTCCTCTTTGCCACTATGGAAAACAATAGGAGACTCCTCAAAAGCTAAAAGTGGAATGACTGTATGGTCCAGCCATCCCACTGGAGTATTCCACTGAAAACTCCAAAGGAAATGCAATCAGTATATCAAGAAACATCTGCACTCCTATGTTTGCTGCAGCACTGTTTGCAGTTGTCAACAAATGGGAGCAACCTGAGTGTCCAGCAACAGAGGAGTGGATGAAGAAACTGTGGCACCTACATGCAATAGAGTACCACTCAGCCATGAAAAGAATTAAGTCCTGCCATTTACAACAACATGGATGGAGCCAGAGATTGTTAAGTGAAATAGATGAGGCACTGCAGGACAAGTAATGTATGATCTTACACATGAGATCCAAAAGTTGATCTCATGGAAATCAAGAGAATAATGATTCACCAGAGGCTGAAGAGAGTCAGAGGAAGAGCTGGGGAAAAGCTGCCTGAAGATCACAAAGTTACAGTTAGATAGGAGCAAGAAATTGTGGTATGCTATTGCACAGTGTGTCCACATCAGCTGAGATTTTGTACTGTGTGTCTCCAGAAGCTAGATGAAAAGATATGGTAAATATTTGAGAAAATAGGCATGTGTACCCTTATTTAAATTTAACACAATGTATACATGGATCAAAGCATCACATAAATATGTGTTCTGTAATTCTATGAACCCGTTAAAAAGTAAATTTAAATTTAAAAAATACAGAAAGCTCATAAGATTAGCAGAGAAAGTTGTAATAAAAGAAAGTTGTGAATTGTAATAAAAGCATGGAGAGAAGCTGGCAATCCTTCCACATGCATTACAAAGGTAGCTGAAGGACACGTGGGGTCCCAGGTGGTACATGGGTCACTTGGGCCAGGTGGTCCTCATCTTGCAGAGCTCATGAGGATCCCTAGCCACCAGCCTGGTCACAAGTCAACCCCATCTACTTCAGGTGTGATGTCTAAAGTCCAAAGGCAAGGAGACAATGCACAAAGGCCACATGCTGCAGGATTCCACCTGTAGGGAATAATCAGGAGAGGTGGAGAGAGAGAAAGAGGGAGAGGGAGGGGAGAACAAGAGACATGGTGTCAGCAACTGGAGATGCAGAGGGGGAAGTAGGCATGCAGATACAGCTGGTAATGATTTGTCAGATCCATTGTAGGTGCTGGACATAAGTGAAATCAGTAGAACTGGTAGTTGCAAAGCACTGCTGAATATCTTAAGCCAATGAATGGTCTAGTTTTGAAAATGGTTAATTTTGTGCTATGTAAATTTCACTTCGATTATAAAGAAGAGGAAGAGGAGGAGGGGGGAGGAAGAGGAAGAAAAATAGAATAAACAAAACAAAAAAGGTACATGCCTACTGCATAGTGAACGAATGAAGAAAAAACCCCAAATCCCTCAGCCTCTTTCACTTAATGTAGAGCTGTGGCTCTTGGCGCCTCCTGCAGGAAAATGTGCATCAGTGCACTCACTACTGTCCCAGGTCTCCAGCAGCCCAACCCGGGTAGAGCAGGGTTGTGTTATGAACCCCAGGGGGCTTTTCCACACTGGTTTTGCTCCACTAATGAGTAGGGCTTGGTGTTTTTTTCTCCTCAAGTTCTACAGAAAAAGCTCACAACATTCTCCATGCACAGCCTCTCAGTCCTGCCTCTCTAGGGACAAGCTCTCCCCTGTAGCCCCTGTGTGGGAGATGTCCCTTTGTCCCTTCTCTCTTGCACTAGGTCCTGCCTCAGGTAGTCCTGGTCTGCAGCACTATGCCTATTGTCACTCCTGGTATGTGCATTGGTTTCCATCCCCATCCAGAGAACAGGCTATCTCTCTGGTCTCTTCCCTCCTGAGCTGGTGCACAGGCTACGCAGTTCTGCCTCATGGCTTCCTTTTTTTTTGTGCTCCAGTTTCTGATGGAAAGCATATGTTCTCTCAGTATGAAAGCTTTGTGTTCAGGTGCCTCAGGGAGTGACACTGTGTAGGAGCAGCATGATGTGGGTACAGGGCTGGGCTGTGGGAGGAGCAGGGTCTGAGAGGAGGGCAGGTGAGTCAGAAGGTGGAGCAGGCAAATGTGCTCTGCAGAAAGATAATCAAAATCAGCCAATAAAGGGATTAGGTCATTTTGCACTCAGCAGCACGTTTTATTTATTTAAATCAGATCTTTGTGTCAGGCATTCAGGTTGTTTTTTGAAGGCACTAGGGAATAAAGTGAACTAAAAATACCTCTGATTCAGAAATGTACATCCTCCTCCCCCTTCCTCTTCCTCTCTCTTTCCTCAGTCTCCTCCTTCTCTCCCCTTCTAACAGCTTCATTGATAGATAATGCACATATCACACAACTCACTTGTTCCAGGGCTTTTGAAATATTCGGTGTTATGCAGTGTTAGAGGGGAAAGGACTTGGAAGATTGCACAGGGCGCACTGAAAGGCCTGGCCTGGACAAGGTCTGAAGCATGCATAAAACCTGCTGGCTATGCCTCAGACCAGCTGCTGACATTTGCAAGGGTGGAGGGTGAGAGAAAAATGGGCCAGCCTCTCATGCGGTATTGCTATTCATTCAAGATTGTTTCCCACTGCTTCAGACTCCCTCTGGTGTTCTTGGCAAACTCTGGCATTTTCCCTCTTCCAGGGGGAGGAGCAGATTTCGAGTAGCTGCATTAGACCCAGAGATAGCAGGGATTCAAGGTTAAGGGCAGCAGGCCAGGCCCAAGCCACAATTGTCATGGGAGAGAGAAACCAGCATCTGTCTTTCCGAATCCACTTTGCAGCATGTGTACCTCAGCAGAGCTCCAAGTGGGGCTGACACTGCTTGTTCCACGTGGCCTCACCATATGCTTCACCAGTGACAGGCAGGCTAAGGGACTCACCAAGTGGCCAAATCCAGTTGTTTTGCCAGCATGTTTTTCCTTTGGTCAAGATCTTGCCCTTGCAAATTTAAAAAATAAAGCATGCTGCAGAATTTTAAATTATAAGCAATGAACTTAATAATCAGGATCCAGCTATAATAAAAGAAATAGGGAGCCAATTTTACACACTGTTTGCAAGAACTGATTAAATGAAAGAATTGCAATAGTGTAGAACTTACAGTATCTTCTATAAGAACTTGAATGGTCTCTGACATATTTCAAAGTAACAACAAGAGAAGACTACAGGAGTTTTCAACACAGAAATGATGAATATCTGAGATGGAAACACTTATTATTTTAATTTGATCATTACACATTGTATGCAGCTATTAAATTAATTTACTGTGCCCATAAGTGTGTACAAGTGTTGTATCTCAATAAAATAATAATAATTGAAAAATAAAGAAAAAAGCAAAAATAATTTGATATAGAAATGATGTGAGAGTATTTCAGGGACTTTTCAAAATTAAAATCAGTTTAGTTTTTTTGATCACCACCACCATTTAATATTACTTCAGTTGTAGCAAATATTATGTATTAAATTCAGACAGGTAAGTTCTCAGTTTCATTAAGTATTACAATTTTCTCATGATGTCACTCCTTGATGAAGGATAAGAGTCAATCATCCACCAAAATGTAGCTCTTAAATTAGGAAGTGAAAATAAGCAAAAACAGATAAGGTGTAAAAGAGTTGAGACGAGAGGAAATAAAATAAACAAGTATTTAGATATATGTAATGTGTTCAGAAGTAGAAAATCTTTAATAGGGAGAGGAGGAGGTAAACAACAAAGAAGTTCCTTGAAATGAAAGAAACAGTCATTTTGGAATTCAAAGGAGCAGTGATTATTTCTATTATATCAAGCTAGATTCCTGTCTTTGTCTCTCCTTCTTTCTTTTTTTTTTTTTATTTTTTTGGTACTGGGGAATGAACTTGGGTCTTTGTGCTTGTGAGTCAGGAGCCGAACCACTGAGCTAAATCCCCAGCCCTCTTCATCTTTCTGTCTCTCTGTCTCTGTCTCTGTCTCTGTCTCTGTCTCTGTCTCTCTCTCTCTCTCTCTCTCTCTGTCTCTCTCTCTCTCTCTCATGGTAGGTCTTGTGATTAGAAATTTAGCATGATGGTGTCTGCTCTTATGAAGCAAACTGTTTCATTGAGAAAGGCATGTTCCAACAATTTTTTACAGATATATTTAAAATTATAAAATCCAGGCAACCAAAAGTTGCTATGAGAATCACAATAAATTCATATAAGGGAGCAGGGAGTAATTTTATACAGACACTTCTGAAATATAAGTAAATGTCTGATAGGTGAGGGTAGAGTTGCCATCATCATCATCATCAGAATCCAATGATGAACATTATGGTGGTAAGTATTTTGCAGGTATGCAAACACCTCTTGATATGCAAACACCCCCATAGACTATTGTTATCCTCATTTTTCAAATGTGGAGTCTGAAGTTCAGAATCCTTAAGCCCTTCAAGTGTTAAGGCAACATGGAAAAGTAACCATACATTTTCCCAACAAGTATAACTCTTAGAAATAATAGATTTAAAAAATGGAAAAGTGCGTAACTGAGATCGACAGAAAGAAAAGACAGTTTATGGCTATCAAAGCGAAAGAGGAAATGCACATTCAGGTTAGGAAGCATGAAATGCTGGACTTGAGGTTCACAGCTGAGATTATCCAGGGGATGGTTTACACTAGCCTGTGTGGGAGGTGGTGCATTAGACTATTATAACCCAGAAAGATGAAAAAAGGATTCCTATACAAACAGCAGTCCATGGATAAGTTGTTTGTGCTATGGGAAGGGATCAAAGAAAGTTCTTCATGTTCTTTTGTAAAGTAGAAAGGAAGTTTGGTGCTAAGTTGAGGACTTGGATGGAAAAAAGATGGTTACCCACAAGAAATAAAAGTCCCAGTGATGCCCATAACAGGTAGTCTCAGAATTTATAGTCATGAGAGGTTCAGGAATCAAATGTCAAGAATCTATATATCTATATTTATATCTACATATTACCTAAATTTGTATCTACCTAATCTATAGCTGTCATCTTTCTGTTATTTATCTCTCTGTCCATCTGTTTGTACAACTATCAAGATAGCAAAATAGAGAAAACTTAGTGGCCCCAAACACAAGCAAACAAAAACTTCTGAAAAAACAATTCTATACAGCCAAATGTAGTTCATCAGAGCAGGGTAATAAGACTTGGTGAAGATTTAAAATATAAGAGCTAAGCATGGTGGTGAATGCCTGTAATTCCAGCTACTCCACATTTGATCTTAGCCCAAAGCCCAAGAAGCAATTTGTAATTCCAGCTACTCTGAAGAATGAGGCAGGAGGATTGCAAGTTTGAAGCCAGCCTAGGCAACTTAGTGAGACCCTGTCTCAAAATAAAATGTAAAAAATGCAGGGGAGGTAGGTCAGTGGTAGATTGCTTGCTTAATATGCCAAAGCCTCGGGCTCAATTCCCAGTACTGGGAAAAAAGGAAACTAACCAGCCAAAAAGAAAATTAGCCAAGTTATTCTGCTACCTGCCTCGCAAGTTCAAGGTCCTGAGTTTGATCCCCAGTATCAAAAAAAAAAAAAAAAAAAAAAAAAAACACCAAAAAAAAAAACAAACAAAAAAACCCCAGTAACAATACAATAAACAGAGTCAAAGATACGAACTAAAAGAAAAAATATATAATTTTAAAAGAATTAAAATAAGATATCAAAGTCATATATTAAAAAGAGAAAATAGAACCGAAAGACAAATATGAGAGCTTGGAGGAATAAATGCTATTGTCACTGAGTTAAAAATTTAATAAGAAATTTTAGCAATAAACTTAAGCATTGATGAAGAGAGGATTTGTGAATTGGAAGAAAAATGTGAAGAACTAGTTTAGAATCCATCCAAAAGAAAACAAAAGCATTTCTGTATACAGAAAATGTTGGGTTCTATGACGGCCACTTTCTCCTCCACAAAGAAGAACCAAAAAGAAGCTGCAGTTTGAGGTGAGTGACTATGGGGGACACTGGGACTTAGCAAGGGGAAGTCTGAAAGCTTGTAGTACTCAGAGACTGATAGAACTTCCATAAATAGTCTGAGATGTACAAAATGTTAAAAAATATGAAATAACTGCTGCCTTTTGCTTCTGTAATTTGCTTTGTTTTGCTTGTTTAACAAAAACACCTAAGCTTTCCCCGTTGAAGCTTAAAGGCACATAGCCCCAATTTAAAATTAACAGGTGCCTGAGGTGCTAAGCCGCCTCCCGGGATGAGACCAAATGTTCAAGCTAAGATAACAGCCCCTGAGCTATAAAACTTTCTGTAAACCATATGGCTATAAAGGTGATAAGATGAAAGGGATGTCACCAGTCCTGCTTCCCTAACTCTGACCCCCACTCTTGTGGGCTGGAATAGCTAAAGACAAAAGTCCTGAGAGAAATTGCTACATCTGGGTTAACATTAAACTGTCTTGTGACCATGATTTGTGATGGGAACTGTGGGAACTAGAATGTCTTATTGCCTAAAATGAGGTCATGATTATAGAACTCTTATAAAAGGCAGACTGTCACCCAGTCCAGGGTCGGTCATTTGGCACAGCTCTTTGTGCAGACCAATCCTTTGCTAGCAAAGTAAATTTTTTTTATTTTACCCACCCCTGCATCTCTGTGTGTGCCAGTTCCTTTTGCAACAAGATCAGGAATGGCAGCATAGAGAGAGGAACAAAGCACCCAGCGACTGTGAGCTACTCACCAGCTGTGGGGAGGTGCCTCCCTTTGCAGGGGAGAGGGTGAGTAGGAAGGTCTCAGCAAGCTCTGTCTGCCCAGATGCCAGCAATTCCCAACCACCACAGGCCTGCAGCACAGTTAGAGGACCAACCCGGGGTTAATACAATAGCTTGGTCTTGGACCAGTAACTCATACTGTCTCCCCACCAAGTCCCAGAATCCGGCTGCTGTAGATGGGAACAACCTGAGAAGGATCTGTCTTCTGAATTCATACTGCCCTGGGGGTCAAAAGCAGCTGCATTACAGATATTACATCAGGCTAGACAGGGAACTGCATCCCCCCAAATCCAACTTAACCCAGCATCAAAGCCTGCTCGATGAAAGGAAAGTGAAGGAGCTGCTCCTGCCTACACACAAACACGAGTCCAGGGTACTTGTCCTCTGTGGCCTAGAACATGACTGGTTGGGTATGGACTTGAACCACTGCAGCCACTGAAAGCAGGCACCACTGTGGCTCCCTACCAGCATTTATCCCTTGCTGCACGTGGGTGCATGCCATCAATGGGACTGGAAGCAGGATTCATAGAGCACTGCATGGTTATCCACTGCCACCTCCCCAGGGCTAAGGCTGGGCACTGAGGGGGTGCCAACCTTATGACTACCACCAACCCTGAAAGCAACTACATGTGGGCCAGTGTTACTTCTGGATTAAGGGCATGCTCTGCAGAGGCCCTGGCCGCCAACAGAGTTTGCCTCAGTAGTGCCTGAGGATGTGTCCACCTCCCAACCAGTGCCACCATTCTCTTTTTTGGGGGATACTCTTGTCCTTATATTTGCAAAGCATGCAGGGGCACCACTGAGCTAAATCCCCGGCCCTACCACCATTTTTATTTTTGAAGTGGCCCTCACATCCACTGCTGTGTGTACCACACTCACTTGAGCTGCTAGACTGTCTCTTCTCCTGAATGGTCCTTGCAGACAGTGGGTCCCCTTAACCTCAGTTCAACATGCACTGTGCCATAAACCCTTAATCTCAGCCAGAGAAACTGGAGGGTCAACACTGCATACTAAACTAGCAGCCAAAAACAGAACTTCAAGAGAAATCTGCTTAATACGGAAGCAACCCTGTAAAAGTGAAAAAAAAAAATTAATCAACCAACACATATATCTCAATATAGGGTCATTAACAATGTAAAAAGGAAAGCAATGTGTAACTTTAAAAGGACACAACACTACCAAAAGATCTCAAAGAAGACAATATAGATAAAATACCCAACAAAAAAGTAAAAAAACAAAAAATGCTTACGAAGAAGTTCAATGATATTTAAGAGAATACAAATAGTTGAACAATGTTAAAAATGCATGATATGAATGAGAAGTTCAAAGAAGAGATAGAGATCTTAAAAAGGAAATACAAAGAGATCGTTGAAATGGAGAGCTTGATAAGCTAAATAAAAACTTGTTTTGAGGCCAGATGTGTTGGTACATGCCTGTTATCTCAGCAATCAGGAGACAAACTAAACAAACAAATAAAAATGACGGGAGTAAGTACTTCCATATCAGTGATAATCTTGTATGTAACAGGTTAAATTATCCAATTAAAAGCTATAGACTCAGGGCCGGGGATTTAGCTCAGTGCAGTGGTTCCACCGCCTGTCTCACAAGTGTGAGGACCCGAGTTTGATCCCTGGTACGAAAAAAAAACAAAAAACAAAAAACAAAAAAAACAAAAAAAAAAACAAAAAAAACCCCAAAAAACCAAAAAACGCTATAGACTGGCTGACTGAATACAGAAACAAGACTCAGTGATATGCAAGTGATATACAAGAAACAAAGACACTGAAAGTGACTGGATGAACACAATATGTCATGCAAACAGAAACCCAAAGTAAGCAAGAATAGCTATTATATTAGACAAGATGGGCTCAAAGACAAAAACTATAAAAGAGACAAGGTTACCACATAAAAATCAATGAATCAGCTCAACAATAAGAAATAAAAAATTTAAATGTATGTGCACCTAATATTAGATCACCACAGAGCAAATATTAATAGATTTAAAGGGAGAGATTGGCTCTAACATAATAATAGGGGGAAATTTCAACACCCCATTTTCAACAACAGACAAATAATCCAGATACCCCTGCCAAATAATCAAAAAACCCAAAACCAACAAAGAAACATCAGTGTTAAACTATACTACAGACCAATTAGACCTAGAGATATGTATAGTTCATCCATCCAACAGCTGCAGTCAGTGCACACACTCTTTCCATCACCTGTTCTCCTACCTCAAGCAGCACAGCTATCACCAGGCCAAAGTTCAGACAAAGTATTGGAACTACTCTGCTCCAGTGAAAATGACCTGAGTCTCATCCTGAATCACCACCAGTGGTGTGAGTCAGTGCAACCTGGGGACTCCATAGTTGTTTATGGCTGCGAGCCTTGGGTATAAACCACATTTGCATTTGCTTAGTTGGACAAGGAATTACCTTTACTAACATTACCCTAACTTTGGGCAGCATATAGGATCCAATTATCTGGGGGTAGAAAAGGGTAGTAAGCACAAGACTTTGCCTGGGCTGGTGAAACCTAATACTGGGAAGATCCTAATTTCTGCCATACCATAGCCTACCTATGAACAGAGCCTCTGGAACAGTTCTAGTGCTGGAGGAAGATATGTGGCCCCAATTTATTGGACTTCTATTCCAGCTAGCATCATATGTGGATGGTTGCAGCCATCCAGTGCCACAAGTCCACAAGTCCACCTCACCATAGCAGTGTGTGTCTGGTCTCAGTGTTGTGCTTGTCTCAGTGGGCTGTGGGTTCAGGGTGTGACACATTCTGGTGACATTGCTGGCCACAGGCATGACATAGAAGACTGGGGCTAATGCATTCATGGTGATTCTGCCCAGAGCCAAACAGAATGCTACAGTGCTTGATAATGGGCTAGTCACCATGGATAATGCATCTGGGCCTATACCAGCCACAGCAAAAGCCGTGTGAGGACATATTACTCTTAGTTCATTTTTGATGTCCTGATTCATTTTCATTTTTATTTTTTTGTACTGGGAATCAAACTCAGGACCTTGTGCTTGCGAGGCAGGCAGCAACACTACTGAGGTAAATCTCTGGCCCTCCTGGTTCATTTTTAACAACACACCAACAATGTATTTGGGTGCAAATGTCTATTTGGATTGTCCTCTATTACTGAAACAGTGACAGCACACCCACAGTCGACTCCTGGTAAAGCTGAACTTTGGTGTCACCTAGTACTGAGATAGTAGGTGGCTCAACGAAAGCAAACAGCTGCTTAGAATTTCTGGAAAGACATCCACAAACAGAGCGAGATTAGGAAGAATGGAATAAATATCTAATCATTCCATTCCCAGAAAATGTCACAAGCCAGTGAACATCAAGAGGTTTATTTCAGCCAATCATGAGACCACCTAATAAGTCATCAGGAACTAATCAGACAATAATCAGTATGGGAAAACTCTTCTAAAACAGGGGCTTTAAGTAAACTCAGTGAGTTTAAAGGAAACACACACACACACACACACACACACACATATTGATAATCTAACAGAAATTTAACAAAAAGTTGGAAGCACTTTGAAAAAAATCAAAAGAAATTTGTGACCTGAAAAATACACTAAGCAAAATTAAAAACATGATAGAAGGTATCAATAGCAGAATAGACCAAACAGAAGAAAGAATTAGTAGGCTCAAATATAAGCTGTTTGAAAATGCATTTAGAGGAGATGAAAAAGAATGAAAAGGAATGAAAAAAGCTTATGGGAATTTTGGGACAGTATTTTTTTTTTTGAGACAGGGTCTCACTGTGTAGTTTAGGCTGCTTGGGACTCACTATGGAGCCCAGGCTACCCTCAAACTCGCAGTGATTTGCCTGCTTCAGCTTGCTGAATGCTGGGATTACAGGCATGCACTACCATGTCCAGAAAGGGACAGTATTAAAAGGGCAAAAATACTCAAGTTGTTAGGATTCAGGAAGGACTTAAGGACTTTATTTGGTGTGTCAAATGTAAAGCCATGACTATGAAGATATATTCACTTGAAATATAGGCTCTTTTCTTTTAGAACTCTGCCATCCCCTGAAAACAAGCTCATATTAGCCACCTTGGAAGATATCACAGGAAGTGAATCAAGTTGCCTTAGTTGACAGCCAGCTCAGTCCTTGAAGCTGTCACCTGTAAACCATTAGCTGACACTACTGCAGTTAGCTAGAAATTAGTTAGAAATTATTATAAGGCAGTTAGACAAAGCTGGTCCTCAGCATAGAAAAACAACTGAGGCACATACACTGGTCAACATTATAAAAAGAAAAGAGGTGCTGCTTCTAGAGATGAATAGTGATTTGTATTCTAAATGGACATCAATCTCTCAAACCCATTTCCTTTCTTGAAATTCCTTGTGTGTGACTTGTTTTCCCATTTGATCCCCATTTAATCAATATTACCTGGGTGACTATACTTGTAATCTTACTGGTTGGTCATGGTTCTGTTCCACCTTATGCTCAGCTTGTAATTTCCCATTGGGTCTTATAGTTTTGCCCCACCTTGAACCCACCTCACCTCATAGCTTTGGTCAATAAAATGCCTTTGAAAGGCACGGTGGGTGGGCAACCCATTTTCCTGTCCTCCTTCTGTCTCTCTTAGACAGAAGCTATCTTTCTCTCAATAAATTTTTCCTATTCTTTTTTTAAGGGGGAATGACATTAATTTAATGATAATTGAAATAGCACAGTAATACATAATCATTTAAATGGTAACTGTTATGTGTCTAAGAGCTTTAGACAACTGCAAGGAAATTTACAGATGGCTACCGAACACTTGATATGAGTCAAAAATGAGATATGCAGTAAGTACAGAATACATAAGATTTTGAAGACTGTACCAAAGTAGAAATATAAAAATAACTCATTAAACAATATTCATATTGACTATAGTTTGAAGCAACATTTTAGATATGCTGAGTTAAATAAAATGCATCATTTACTTCCCATTCTCTTTTAAAGGACTCCACACTCAGGAGGAAGGCAGAGAGCCAACTTCTGATGGCTAATTTGGTTTCCTAGATCTTTCAATAGAGGAAGGCATGTCTAGGGGAAGAGATAAATGCATGCTGATTGTTGGGAAGACTGTGCTTCATTTGAAGTAAATTCATTGATCCTGAATCAATTGTGATGCTTTTTAGATTTTCCAATTTCTCAGCATCAGGCACAGGAATGGTACCTGGTAGGTTCCCATCCATTTTCTGTTTCAAAATTCAACTAGACAGGGAAGTGCTGCTAGAAGACGGTGCTGCTAAATACTTGAGCTTGTGAAGCAGGCATCAGAACCACTGAGCTAAATCTCCAGCCCTCAAATATTAATATTAAAGGCAAACAGCAGAGAACGTTGCAGCACTGGGAGGCTCGGGAGGAAGCGGAGCCTCGGCGTGGCCGCTCTGGGCAAAGCGGGAGGCCCAGTGGGCTGGCAGGAGGCGGCAGCGGAGGAGAAGCGGCAACTGTAGCGACAGCAACTGAGGTCCTGCGGCTGCCACCTCCGTCTGGTGCCCTCCGCCGCGCTGTCCTGCCCATGCCAGGTCAGTTTTTTCTTCTATTAACCTCTGTTATTCCTAGAAAATCCTTTGATTTTAGAGAACACAAACTCAAGTTTTGGATATTTAGGAGGTTTGGGAGTTGCATCTGGTTCTCCTATATCAATAGCACAGCAGAAGAAGCCCAGCTGATCTTGGCCTAATTTGCTGATCAGCCT
Organism: Fukomys damarensis; assembly: GCF_012274545.1. Classification (NCBI taxonomy): domain Eukaryota; kingdom Metazoa; phylum Chordata; class Mammalia; order Rodentia; family Bathyergidae; genus Fukomys; species Fukomys damarensis. The sequence goes on from NW_022900915.1 coordinate 48,427,406, forward strand.
AGTCATAAGCTAGACACTTTTGAGGTGGCTTGTTCTCCAGTGGGATGCCAGGGTCCAGTGACACGCTGAATGCAAGTTTCCTGGCAAACAATAGATGCCCTAAAGGCACTGCTTCCATTTCCCGTGATTTAAAGTCAGATGTTTTGCTAGTGTAGAGCTATAGAGAAGCGTGTATAGACATAAATACAAATATAATTGGTGCTTTAACTCATAATTACCCCACACGCATCACAGGGGAAACAGACATCCACAGCCTGAGCATTAGGTCCAAGGCCAAATTGCAAACTAGGAAGTTTGCCTCTAATCTATTTAAACATTAGAGGTCAGGGATGGGGGTGGATCTGAAGGCGTGGGGTTCCCTCCTCCTGGGGCCCCATCTTCCTTTGTTTATTGTTCCATCTGTGGAAGGGGATAGGCCTGAGCCCACCTCCAGGTGGCAGGAAGTCATGCTCCCTGCTCCTTTTCAGGCATTTCCTCTCTCCATCCTTGGGCTTGACAAATATCAGTAGAAAATCATGTTTCCTCACCTCTAGAGCTCAGGTCCTTCATTTCCCTAGGTTCTGGAAAGTCATATCATGGGATGGGGTCTGAGGAGGTCCCTCAGAGAGGTGATGTGGACCTTAACTCACTGCACCAATGGAGTAGCTTGTGGATTCACCAACTTAAAGCAAAGCATTTCAGGATGTATAACTGAGAGGCATAGACAAGTTCATTAAACAGAACTAACACTGAGAAAGGAGTGCTGCCTCGAGGAATGAGGAGCCTTATAGTCCATGGCTGGGTACATTTATGTGTTTTTAGAGGTAGAAATCTGTGGAATTTATCAATCTAATAAAGGGAGAAAGCATGCGCTCAATTTATAGATGAAAGGCTCACTTTATAGGAGAAAGGCACAGGTTCGATCTAATGGATTTACTAAGACTTAGGGATTTAGGAGTAAGTAGCCTGAAAGGGGGAAAAAATGTAACCTTTGGCACTGTAAAGGATTCTGAAACTTCAGTATTTTTAAAAAGTATAATTTAAAAGTGATGATTATTTTTTGTCTCCGATCTATGTTTACTTCTTTCATTGTACTTCAGTCCTACCTCTCAAAGGCAGAGTGGGACTGCTTTCAAGTGAGATGTGCTGCAGGCTTAAAGTGAGTTTTGAAGATTTAGTACCAAAAATATATGTACTTCATTAATAATTTTATATTGCTTACATAATAATATTTTGGATTTATTGAGTTAAATTATTGATCTTGTACATGGGGCCCTTAGACCCTGTGATAAAAGAATTTCAAAGGCAGGCCAAGAAGTTTGAGGACACAGCAAAGCGCTCAAGTGAGAAGGAAGGGAAACCCAGGACTGCAGTTGGAGGAAAAGAGCTAATGAGCATGGTGCTGACTGAGATCAGGCTGGCCTCTTCAAGGAAAGGGACGGGCTTTATGGGGTTCCTGGACCCACTAGGGCTTGGTAACTTTTGAGGCAGGTGATAGATATCTTCCTTGTGTTTTAAGGGATTTCTTCCTTTTGTAAGAAACAGGTGAGGTGCAATTCTCCTCCTTGGAGACATCAAGGCATCACCCTGACAGTTGCAGAACACCTGGCCCTCTCATTAAGCATAAGGAGATAAAGGAAGTACATATTTCAATCCTTATTGGCAAGGGAGGCTAGGGAAAAATCCTGTCTTCAGCACCTGTGGGAAATGGGTCATGGATTAAGGTCCAAGAATCTTTTCTCCTGTGGCCAAAAAGGTCCCTGTTCTACTTCATTATCACTTGTTTCTTTTAATTTTTAAAGTTAATACTAGACAATTAAAAGTCACACTAAAGGGCAGGGGATTTAGCTCAGTGGAGCCACATCTTCCTCACAAGTGGAGGGTTGTGAGTTCAATCCCTGGTACCCCCCCCACCAAAAAGTCACACTCAAGTCTCACATTTTATATGACTTGCACATTGCTGCCTTAGAGGACTGCTTCCCATTTCAAAGCTGAAGGTCCTTCCTTTCAGGACAGAAAAATCCAGTAAAATTAAAAAGCAGCTGTCATACTTTTCCCTTTGTGACTAATGTATGCACATTTGTAAACAACATATTGTGGGACTCTAACTGCTGTGTAATCCTTAGTTAGCCAGCATATAGTAGCACACATTTCTCTTTACCCAGCTCCAAGATAAGATTAAAACAGAGTGTATGGAAGCCTGTTACATGCAAACAAGATAGCGACTGAAGGCCTTGTTAGAACAGAACAGCCTGAGGTCTGGCGATGAAAGGCCAGGTGCACTGTACAGCTGACTCCTTTAGACAGATGGCAGAAAACCGGCCCCCTGACCCCTGGGCCACTTGTTGTGCTTGCAGTCCTCTTCCCTTGCCTTTAAAAAACTGTGCTAGTCCCTGAGCTGGCGCCTCTGAGAGTGCCATCTGGCCAGACTAATAAAGGTCTGTTTACCAACAAGCCTGGCGTGTTCCTTCCTGGGTGACTCTCGCTGCTAGTTGAGCTCCCAAAGCCTCGCTGAGCTATGTCCCAGCATCTTGGTGGCCCTTTGGGCTGTTCAAGGCTCCGGGAAGTAAGGCCCTAGGTCTTGCATCCGGAGCCATGATTGGGCTATAGGACTCAGCATCGTGAAGGCCCTTTCGGCTGTTCACGCTCCTTGGAGTGGAAGTGAGACTTTAGGTCTTAGCAATATGACTTTATAAACAAAAATAAATGCAAAGGCCCCCATGAAGGGCTACTAATATAGGGAAAAATATAGTTCCCAACCTGCTAGATGTCAGATATATTCAGTTCATGTCCCCTGAAACTGAAGTATGAATTAGAAAGGACAAAGCCGGTTAAGAGTAGTAAAGGAGATCTGCGGAAAGGAAGGCAGGGAGGGAGGCTGCGGGAAGAGAGGGCACCCCCGGGCGTCAGGGTGCATTGTGGGAAGGAGGCGGCGGCGTCCGAGCGGGCGAGAGGTGCACCAGCTGTGGTGGCGTCGGTAAATCCTCCCGACCGTGGTGCCGAACTTCTGCGCGGTCCCCAACTGCAAGCGGAAGAGCACACAGTCCGACCTGGCTTTCGTTAGGTTTCCGCGGGATCCCGCCAGATGCCAGAAGTGGGTGGAGAATTGTAGGAGAGGAGACTTAGGAGATAAAACACCTGATGAACTAAATAAACATTAACGGTTGTGTGCCAAACACTTTGAGACCTCTTATGATTGCCGAACTTCTGCGCGGTCCCCAACTGCAAGCGGAAGAGCACACAGTCCGACCTGGCTTTCGTTAGGTTTCCGCGGGATCCCGCCAGATGCCAGAAGTGGGTGGAGAATTGTAGGAGAGGAGACTTAGGAGATAAAACACCTGATGAACTAAATAAACATTAACGGTTGTGTGCCAAACACTTTGAGACCTCTTATGATCTGTAGAACTATACATTTTGCAGAGGCATCAGAAAACTAAAGGATGATTGGGTTATTTCTCAAAATTAATTGAAGCAGATACTTGTGAAGTCATTGGGAGAGTCCTTATAGGAACGTTCTTCGAGATAAGGCAATACAAACAATATTTGATCTTACCAGTCATTTGAACAATCCACGTAGTAGACACAGAAAACGAATAAAAGAATTGAGTGCAGATGAAATCAGGACCCTAAAACAGAAAAAAAAAAATTGATGAAACTTCTGAACAGGAACAGAAACACAAAGAAACAAACAATAGCAATGCTCAGAATCTCAGTGCTGAAGTGCAGGGGGATGAGCAGGATGAAGACATTTTACCTTTAACCCTTGAAGAGAAGGAAAACAAAGAATACTTAAAGTCTCTATTTGAAATTTTGATTCTTATGGGAAAACAAAATATACCTCTAGATGGGCACCTGACAAATCCTAGAAGGTCTCTTTACGCCTGGTAACTTTCAAGCTTTGTCGGAACGCCGGGTAAAAGCTGGTGAAGAGGTTCTGAGAAAGCGTTTTGAGACAATTGCTGTTAATACCTTGTTCTGTTAAAAAACACAGCAGAAACAGGTGCTGGAGAACTGTGAGAGCTGTATTAGGGAAGAAACCCTCAGGGAAGTGAGAGACTCACACTTCTTTTCCATCATCACTGATGATGTGGTGGACATAGTAGGAGAAGAGCACTTACCTGTCTTGGTGAGTTTTTTTGATGAATCTCATAACCCCAGAGAGGAATTTGTAGGCTTTCTGCCTTATGAAGCTGATGCAGAAATTTTTGGCTGTGAAATTTCACACTACAATAACTGAGAAGTGGGGACTAAATATGGAGTATTGTCATGGCCAGGCTTATATTGCATCCAGTGGATTTTCTTCTAAAATGAAAGTTGTTGCTTCTAGACTTCTAGAGAAGTATCCTCAAGTTATCTACACACTCTGCTCTTCCTGTGCCTTAAACATGTGGTTGGCAAAATCAGTGCCTGTGGTGGGGGTATCAGTTGCATTGGGAATAATTGAGGAAGTTTGTTCTTTTTTCTATCAATCATCACAACTACTTTTAGAATTTGACAATGTAATTTCTGTTCTTTTCCAGAACAGTGAAGAAAGGGGTAAAGAATTGAGGAAATATGTCATTCTCAGTGGACAGGCAGGCATGATGCTTTTGAAGTTTTAGTGACCCGTTACAAGCACTTGTTTTATGTTCGGATGGTATAAATAGTGACACAAATATTAGGTGGAATAACTGTATAGCTGGCCTAGCATTTGTACTCTGTAGTGCAGTAACAGATTTTGATTTTATTGTTACCATTGTTATTCTTAAAAATGTCTTATCTTTTACAAGGGCCTTTGGGAAAAATCTCCAGGGACAAATTTCTGATGTCTTCTTTGCAGCCAGTAGCTTGACTGTTATACTACACTCACTCAATGAAGTGATGGAAAATATTGAAGTTTATCATGAGTTTTGGTTTGAGGAAGCCACAAATTTGGCAACCAAACTTGATATTCAAATGAAACTCCCTGGGAAATTTTTTAGGGCTCAGCAAGGTAACCTGGAATCTCATTTAAGCTCTGAGAGTTACTATAAAGAAATCCTGAGTGTCCCAACAGTGGAGCACATTATTCAGGAACTTAAAGATATATTCTCAGAACAGCATCTCAAAGCTCTTAAATGCTTATCTCTGGTACCCTCAGTCATGGGACAGCTCAAATTCAACACATCAGAGGAACATCATGCTGACATATACAGAAGTGACTTACCCAATCCTGACACAAATTTTTCCCTAATGTGTATGCCTTACTGAAAGTCCTGTTTATTTTTCCTGTGATGAAAGTTGAGAATGAGCGCTATGAAAATGGATGAAAGCGTCTCAAAACACACTTGAGGAACACTTTGACGGACCAGAGGTCAAGTATCTTGGCTTTGCTTAACATAAATTTTGATATAAAATATCAATTGATATAAATTTTGATCTGGTCTTAATGGTGGACACATATATCGAACTATATACAACTAAATCAGAGCTTCCTACAGATAATTCAGAAACTGTTGGAAATACCTAAGAGACATTTAAAGTGGGCTTTTTCTTATATTTGATATTTGAAAGAAAAGCTATAAGGGGTTTATGTAGGCCACCTAATCACTGAATATTGTTAGGGCATTGATCATGTTAAAGTATGCTGTGACGCCGCCTCACAGGCTGCATTCTCCTGGTACATCTTGACTCCTAAAATGACCTCATGCCCTTATCTCTGGTTTCCCTCCCCCAAGGCCACAGCGGTCTGGAGAAGTTGAAACCTGTTTCTGCAGGGCTGGACCCATAAAAAGCCACCTGGCCTGTGATAGGTTAAAAGTAGCTCACTCATAAATAAGCAATAGCCCACCCCAAAACTGATAAAAGGACCTTCCTTTCTTTGTTCTTCTCTCCTTCTGCTTCTTCCTCCTCCTCTCTCTCTCTCTGCTCTATCTCTCTCCTCCCACCCCTTGAATAAAATCTCCAGTTGGACCTCTCAGTGTGTGTGTGGCCTGATTGTTGAGCATCACTATTCCCTTTCAAATATGTTTTTCTATAGGCCTATCACTGAATATATTAGCCATTGATAATCTCCATATTTAAATGGCCCTGCTGAACTCTTATGCACCTGAGACCTGTCTGTTCTTCCAGAAGATAGCACTGTAAGTGACACACTTCACTTTGGTATGACCTCTGCTGGTGGCACTATGGAATTATTTTAATTGTCATTTTAGATGACACACTGTCATTGTTTATCTGCTTTCAAGTATTGAGTTGTCAGTTTTTGCAGAAATGAATTTTTATGTAGTGTGGGAGAAAGGAATGCATCTTATAAAATGTTATGGTGAAGGCCATCATTGTCCTGTGATTAGTAGGAGTGTTAAGTGTGTTATTAAAAATCTAATGGACAGTTAAGGGAATTTCTAAGGAGAAGTTTATGAGCTCACCAGACTTCAGTGTAGATTTTGTCTTTATTAAATGAACTTAAAGGAAGAGGCTACAGTTAAAGCTTGAATGGAAAAGCTTGCCATTATTCCACATCTGGTTATTGCTGTTTACATTCCTTTGTGGAGCCTATCTCTTCATAAGATTCTTAGCAGCTAAATGTTGAACACTTCTGCTTTATCATCAAGGCAGAATGAGAGGCCATCCATACAGGCAACTGACTTGTCTGTTTCCTTCTGTGTTTTTCCGTGACTCTTACCTACTGCCTCATCTTGAGTTATATGCAAAACCCAAATACCTAAAAAAATGAATGTTTTGTGGTTTATCTAGAAATAATAGAGAAAATATTGGTGTTATTTTTGGTGAAGAAAATTTTGTATAGTTTATTTCAGTTTAAATAAAATGGGAATTTTGTTTTTAAAAAAAAGGTAGGAAAGGATTACTGGGAGTTAGGAATAGCTCCTAAGAGGCAGGAGGGGTTCCAGAAATGAGTTGCCACCGAGGCCCTTTGCTTGGGGCAATTTATACAGCAAAGTCACAACGTGGGTACAATATGGGTCAACCTACAATCAACCTGTAGGATTATAAGTATAGCTGTTTAGCTAATATTGGTTCAATAGGGAAGCAGGGTAAGTAGCAAGGGGAAAAAACAAAGAAAGAACAAAGAACATTTTAGAGAAAGGATGGGTCCGGTAACCCACCTGAGTGACTTGATGTCTATTTGGACTAAACTGGACCAAGTGATACCAGTTATAGTATAATTCCAAGTTATTGCTTTCCCTTAGGGAGGCACCTAAGCCTAGTCTTTGCATCTTTATCTTGAGGCTTGGCCTTTTTCAGTTGCACCTCCAGCAACAATTCTGATGTTTTTATTTTTTCTGCTGACTTCCTTGACAGCCCAGTTCCTCTCTGACTTTACATTAATTTCTATTTAATTTAGCTGACTGTAATACTACTTCACTCCACATGGAGAATATTTTGCCTTAGATTAGCTTCAGCCAGATAAACCAATTTCAATCCAGAGAACCATAAAAAAGCTGCAACCAAAACCCTGTCATTCTTTCCTCTTCAGCCATGGGTTGGTAGTATCTATTGTCATTCAGGGAACAAGAGGGAGGAGTCCACATAGCTACCCAATCAAAAACAGGGTAATGAGAACTGTCCACTCAGACACACAGCCAGAAAGGCGGGACTTCCACAATTAGGCGGTCCTTTGTGGTTGATACCCGCCATCTTGGGATCTGGTGTTCTCTGGCCAAAAGGAGATCGCTACTTCGCCTCCCGTGTCTCCCGGTGACCTGCAGGGGTGGAAGATCGCTGGGAGGGCGCCGAAACCCCGGAAACCGGAAATGGTGAGTGAGCGGCTCGACGTCCTGAGACCAGGAAGGAAGAAGCCCGCGGAAACCGGCTGTGGCAGGACTGGGTTTCCTCGGGGGCGGCTCTGGAGTCTGCAGACCGCCGTCTTCCTCTGCACACCTAGGTCCCCCGAGGTCCCGGACAGCTGGGCCCCACCTCCTCTCCGGTTGTGATAGCTGTGTCTTGCGGACTCCGGGCTCTAGGTCCCCTCCGGCTGCGGGCGCCGGGGCGGGGCTGGCTTGGCAGCCGGGACCCTGAAGCCCTTCTCCTCCCGGTTCTGTGCTCTAGGAAATTCCCGCACGCCCGGTTCCCTTGCTTCTAGAGCGTGGGTTTAGGACTTGTGCCTAGAGTGGGAACTGTTAAAACTGCGACACTTAGTGCACGGACAGACTCCTGCCGGGGAGAATTGGTCAGTCTGGAGCTAACGCTGGGGTGCGCTGGAGTCTGGTGCGAAGGGGCAGTTTTTTTTCCCGTGAACTCCCTAACTCAGCCTGGATGATAGAAGTGCAGCTGTGGGCAGCAGCAGCTGGCACAGTGTGCTGGCAGATCCCTTCCAGGGAGAAAGTGGAACCTTTGAGTTTTAATCCCTTTTCTTCCCTGGCCTCAGCCTTGACGTCTGACACTACTTGCATCACCGCATGAAGCCACCATTTTGTTTTGTGGTCTTGAGACTTATGTGTGCCTTTGTCCTTTCCTCTCCTAGGGATAGGTGTTAAGAGTCAAACTCCAGGGAACCATAGAGTTAATTAATGTGCTGTGTGTATGGTCTCAATCTTCCCCTCACTGTGATGCTAGATGTTGGGTGTTCTTTAGCAGTAGTGTCTAAAATTTTCTCAACTCATTAATGAATGGAACCATGAATAGGTGATTATTCAGTGTCAGTATATTGGAGGGAAAGCCAGGAACCTCTCATTTTGCCATGTTTCCAATATTATCTAACAGTATCATCCTTAACATCTGCTTTTATTTTTCTGTGCTGAGGACTGAACCCATGCCCTCACATATTCTTGTGTGGGCTCTATCTCTGAGATTTACTACCCTGTCCAACATTGGCCTTCTGATTAGGTTGTTTGATCCATTTACATTTAATGTTATTCTTGAGATCTTTGTAATTATTTGCCATTTTGTTGATCTTAACAAAAGAATCATTTCTTATATCCATATAGATTAATACGTTGATTTAATTCCTACAGTGATTTTTTTTTTGGGGGGGTCATTATTGCCATATGTTACATTTCATGATATAGTTTAGAGTCTGGTAGTGGCAGCTACTTCTGTTGCTGTTATAATTTACAAGTTTCTTGGCTAGTTTCATTTATATTTAACCTTGTAGATGAATTTTAAAATTTTTTGTTTGGTTCCTTCCATTAAACATTAAGCATATTGAAATTTTGATGGGGTGATAAATACTACAGATTAATTTGAGGAAAAATGGTCTCTGTAGTGAATTTTATAATCTGCCCACATGATGTGTATAATTGAGAAACTAATGCCTCATATATGAATGACTAAGCCCTTTCAATAAGGACAGAAACCACAGTTTTGAAATAACTCCTTTTTTTTTGTCACGGATACTTCAGTTTCCCCACAGCTTCCATTGGAAAGGGAATCATTTCCCATTTTTCTGCAGTACAGTCTGTATCATTTAAGTATTTCTTTGAGGAAATAAAGGAGGAATTAGCTCAGTGGTGCTGCACCGGCCTTGCAAGCACAAGATCCAGAGTTTGTTCCATCCCCAGTACCAAATAAAAAAATCTCTTTGAGAATTGTGTCTCTAGTTCCACAGGTTTAATTATCCAGCTCTTTGTCAGGTCTGCACTGATTGTTGTAGCTTTATAACATAGTCATGCTCTGCAGAGTGACATTTTGGCCATTTATGGACTTCATATTGCAAAGGAAGCCATAACATGTCTATGTAGGTTGTGCTGTCCAGATTTGTGTAAGTAGCATAGTGTAATGAGGAAATCATCTGAAGATTAATTTCCCAGAATGTATCCTCAAGAAGAGGTGTGACTGTGTATATACATATGTATGTTATAATTAGTAATGGATAATATTTAAGTTATAAATTTACCAGAACATTTTTAATTTCGTTAATGTTTTAAAAGAATCAACATTTGGTGTTGCTGATACTCTGTGGTATATTCATTTTCAATATCTAAATACTCCTTTTCTCTTTTAGAAAATTTGCCTTTTCTGAATTATTGAGATGGATAATTAGCTAATGAATTCTTAGTCTGTTTTATTTTACTTATTTAAGTGTTAATTTCTTTTAACTTCATCTTTTGCACCCTACCCTTTTCTTTTATACATCTTTATTGAGGTATAATGACATAATCTGCATATATTTAAGGGACGAGGTTTTTAATCTGTTGTGCACATCCATGGATCAAGTCTACATAATTAGCATATTCAGTACACAAAGTTTTCCCTGGGGCCCTTGTATAATCTCCCCTGCTCCCCCCCAGTGTTTATTTAATAAATTTAATTTCATTGAGCAAAACAAAAACAGGACAAATGTGAAACTTGTAAAAGTCAATAAATTATCACAAAGGGAATAATACATCATGCAGCTACTACCTGTATCAAGAAATGAAACATTAGCTGCATGCAACAAACCCCTTCATTCCCTATTTGTAGTACTGTCCATTTTCCCTAGTGATAACTATTTTGCTTTTCCAGCTTGTAGTTAGGGCATTCTTTTGTTTTTTTCCCCAGAATTATATTTTATTTCACATTGATAGAAACCATGAAAAACATTTACATTGTCTCACATTACAGCACAACATTTCAATGTAATATTTCTTGCTATAAATAAGATGTTACTGATTTATATAGCTGAAATATGTTTACAGTTCTTCAAGGTAAAGCAGTGACATAAGTAAATGATTGTTTAACATTTTACAATCCAGATAAACATATGGCTTCATTATAAACATTGTATGTTGTCCATTACCACATTATTTCCATGACCAATTAGCACTGTAAAGATGCATTCTTAACATTGTTTTGGTAAGATGAAATACAGCAGAAAATTAACATAGTTCAGAAATATTAAGCATATATTTTGCTACAATTTTCAACTGTATAGTAACTATACCATATTTATAGAGTTCTGATTAGCCTTTATTACCCCCAAATTTGTTTCAAATAATTTTTTACTATTAATCTGGAAATTTTGACTATTTAAAATAAAACGATTTCTGTTTTTATGTTTGCATGAGACTAATTTTTAAAAATAATTTGAAGTAAAAATTTCAAATAAGACCATTGGCAGATAAAGCAAATTTTTCTAATAGATTGTTTTCTACAGTAGTTGGTTTCAGACATATGTACAGAAACTTAATGCAGCAAGGATTCAATAAAAATTAGTTTTTAAGATCAGTCTTAAATATTTTTGTACATACCACAGTATGATCTAATTTATTCAACTGCTTACAGAAAAATAATATTTTATTGTCTGAATTGAAGATTCTAAATAACTAAATAAGTCTAAATTTGAACTAAAGTACAGTTATTTGAAGTACATAATATAAGAAGTTTAAGTGTGCTTGGTTTCTTTTTAAAGTTATATAGATTTCAAATACCATGTGTCTGTAATTTAGAATGTCAAATTACAGCATGTATCAACAGCAAATGGCAGGGAGGCAATATATTTGGTCTGTTATAAAGGATAATCATGAAAGAAAACATTTTTTTCTTGAGAAATACTAAATAGAAATGCTATCAAGGAAAAGAAAAACCTGGTCCCCCAAATAAAGGAGCCATTAAATGAAGAGAGCAATATTACTCTTTACTGACAAAAGCATTATCCTTATTATCAAGAATAATGTAATAACATCTAATTCTTATGTATTACAGTCATTATATATAATGAACATACATAGAAAAATACAGATTTGCGTGGTGACTAAGCAATTTTGGAATAAATCCATAAGTAAGTCACAGCATGCATAGATCATTTATACCTATAACGTTTGTTTTACCTGAACAAATTATCATTAGCATACTGGTAATTTTCAAATGATATAATAAAAAAATTTTGTTGCAGTATTTTATTATTTTGCTGCATTATGTCTGAGAAAGAAAACCTAGCTGCCTCACCTATTTTAATACTGGTATATTCTGAATCACATCTACAAATGCATGTTTAGAAATTTAACAGATCATTTTTCCCACAAGGAAATGTTATTTGCTATATATCATTGATGTGTATTTGCAAAACATTTTAACACTGCAAACAGAAGTTTTAAGATTGGGCGTGGAAAGAAGTTTATACTGTACTACAATACTGCTGGTGTCCTTCTACACAAGGCCTCTTGGCGACATCAATCAATTGGAGGTAGGAGTTGATCAGTGAATTGCTTGACCTCCTTCACTTCCTGTTGACATGAACTATGCATCCTGCCCTCATAGGTTTTGAAGGATACATTGGCTGGTTTTACCAACGATTTTAGTTTTTCAACAGTAAGGGAACCAAAGAGGAACTAAAGGTTCGCAGTCTCCATGGTCCTGGAGAATAGAAATATCTTTGTTAGCACCACTGATAGGACCCGGTGGAAATGAAGCCCGAACTGGAAGCCGGCAACCAAGTGCAGTGGCACCGGCCAGTTTCTGCTGTGTGGTTAGAGCAGTGTATGAAGACAAAGCTCCTCCCTGAGAAAATCCTCCCCAAATAATTCTGTTAGAAGGAATGCTTTTCTTCTCCTCTTGCCCTATTAAAGCTCTACATTTTCTGCTGCCCGTTTAATCCCAGGTTCATCCCCTTGAGAATCTGATGAAAGCCCAATGATATCAAATCAAGAAGGCGTAGCCATGTTCATATTCAGTGCTACAGGCATAACTGGCCCATGCGGGCAGATATATTTGATGTGTGAACTTTTGCTAACTGCAAAGGCTTCTGTCCATACATGCCCAGTATCTCCCAATCCATGAAGGAAAACAACCACCGTGGTGGCCTTCCGGGCGGCGGGCATCGGAGCAGACGTATTACCGTACATCCACCTGCTCAGCTGACAGCGCCTCATCAGGCAGCGTGTGGGAAGTGGAAGGCAGAGCGCGCTTGTCTGAGCACCTTGTCCCAGCTGGCTCCACCGGCGTGCTCTCACGCGTGCAGTGCGGCGCCACACCGCGCTTCCTAGTTAGAGCATTCTTGTAGAATTTTTGGTGAATTTGTCTCCTGGTTAGAAATAGAATTACTGTTTAACGTAGAATGTGTGAGAAGTTACTACCGAACCATTTTCCAGAGTGGCTTGTCAGTTTACACTGCTATCAGAGGTGTTTGACAATTCCAGTCAGTCTGTTTTGTTGTCATTGTCTTTACCTTTCTGATAAGTATGCAATAGTATCTGCAGGTTTTAATCTGAACTTCTCTAGTTGGTACTGATTTGTACACACATTCTGATGTTTTATTTTGCCTTGTTTTTGTGCTTCTGGGGATCCAGCACGGGTTTGGGCATGCTAGGCAATTGTTCCACCACTGAGCTGTACCCTCAGCCCTACTCATATCTTTGTCATTTCAGCGTCTCCTCTGAAATCTGTCAGCAGTTCTTTTATCTGTTTGAATGTCTGATTTTTCCTTAGAAATACGTCATACCCCATATATTCAGCACTACAAGCCCTTCTCTAGAAATGTCTCTAGAAGTGTGCATTGCCCTCATGTTTTTCCCACTCCATGTCTTACCTTTGCACACTCCTAGTAATATTTCATGAATAGAAATTCTTAATTTTTTTTTTTTTTTTTTGGTGCTGCTGGGGAATAAGCCCAGGTCTTTGTATATCCTGGGCAAATATTCTATCACTGAGCTATACATGGAGCTCTTGGTTCTAATGGAGTTTTAATACACTTCTCTTTAGAATCTGTGGTTCAAAAAATTAATGTAAGAGCACTTTTTCTTTCTTTTTTTCTGGTAGTGGGGATTGAACTCAGGACCTTGAGCTTGCAAGGCAGGTGCAGCACCACCGAGCTAAATCCCCGGCCCAAGAGCACTTACTTAATAAAGTCATGAGGCTTTCTTTGAAAATTAGTTTTTGCTTTTAAATATATGAATGTTTTTATATAGTATGATATAGGGACAAAATGTTATTACTTTAAAAAATAAATATCCATTTGACTCAGCAACATTGGTTGAAAAATTGATAATGATGTAAGAAAGCAAAGGAAACAAAAAAAAAACCTAACAGCATAGTCTTATGTTACCTACCATCTCAGATAATGTGATTTAAAAAATTTGGTGAATGCTACTGCAGCATGCCATCTAACAGAGAGGTAGGAATCTTTAAGATTAGAAGTGTGGCTGGAGCTTTAGCTCAGTGGTGCTGCACCTGCTCCACAAGGTCCAGAGTTTGATCCCCATTTCTGGGGGAAAATAGAAAAAGATTAGAAGTGTGGCATTGAACCTTAGTCTGTGACTAGTCTCATTGAGTTTTATGCATTTAATCACTTGTGAGCTATGTTTGAGGAGAAGGTGTGTTTTAAAGTGTGACTCTGCCAAAGAATACCATGAAAGGTATTATAGTTTATTTTGGATGTCCTTCCAAAGCCTCACATGCTCATAGGAAGGGCTTTGACTGTTGATTGATATAGTACTCATGGGAGTACTATAGCTAAATGTGATTTTAGGAGGGGGGGCCTGGTTGTAAGAGGTGTAGGTTACTGGAGGTGGCCCTCCCTCCTCAGTTTCCTCCCTTCTTCCTCTGCTTCCTGCCAATTGTGTGCGATCAACTTTTGTTTTTTTGGTACTGGGGATTGAACTCAGGACCTTGCTCTTGCGAGGCAGGTGGTAGAACCACTGCGCTAAATCCCCGGCCCAGTGATCAACTTTATTATGCTATGCTCTTGTTTGTTTTCTTGCCTTGGAGCCAACTGGCCCCTTAAGAGATAATCTAAAGTCAAGACATAGGCTTCACAATGCTCAGCAGCTATGTAGCACACCCTTTGTTGGCTTTACTGCTTTTCAATATCTCATGTTTTCTATTTCTTCACCCTTTACTTCTAGAAGTATTTTGAAAATACCCTCCTTACCTACATTTCTATTTCATGTCTCTGATGGGAAAACAAAACTGAGACACTAAGAGACTCAAGCAAGTCATAACACCCCTTACTTGAACCAAGTGAAAGACATTGGTGGGACCAGTCCCTATTAACCAGTAAACAACAGGATAGGACTCCAAGGTTGACACTGTCATATTCACCCAGCACAAGAGATGACAAAAATAACCAGCCAGCAAAATGCCCAGTTGATACAGAAGCTAGGAGCTACAAAGAGATTGCCCAATCTCCAGAACAAATGACAGTGATCAGTACGTTTTTAGCTGGAGAAACCTTCCCCATGTATAAAACAGGGTTACCCACAATAATGCATTGTATCCCAGTAAGCTTTAGAAGGAAAGATTGTTAAGGTTTAAGTTATCAGAAGTATTTTATAGCAAAAAGGACATCTCTGTGTCTAGCTTGAAGGGAATGGTTCCTCAAGGCAAACAACCTTCCTTACATTCTAAGGATGCTGCTAATAAGAATCACATTACTTCAGTCAGTCTGAAGAAGCTGCTTCTTGAAGTGCTTGTTACTGACATTAGGATAGTCACCCTTACTTTTTCTAGAAGGTTGCATAGTTTTGACAGCTACCACCCTAATATTGGCTACATTTGCGTGATGAAAATTTGGTCACATAGACTTAAATTACTGGAAAGCCTGTTTTCCTATTTGCTGCTGAAAGAAATCATCTCAAATTTAATGGTTTAAAAATAATAGGAATTTAGGGCCAGGGATTTAGCTCAGTGGTTCCAGCGCCTGCTTTGCAAGCACAAGGACCTGAGTTTGATCCCCAGTACCACAAACAAACAAAAATAATAGCAATTTAATTTTCTCATACTTGTGGATGACTTATATCTAAGATCAGTGACACTGGACTAGCATCAAAGTGTTATCAAGCTCACATTCCCCTGAAGAAACTCTAGGGCAGAACCATTCTAGCTTTTCTGGTGGCTGCTGGTGATCCTTGACCTGTGGTCACAAATGCTTTTCTTCTCCATGTTTTGATGGAGTCTTCAAAAGTAAGAACACAGGCAAGACCCTCCTTTTACTGATGATGTTATCCCACAGGATCTGGGCCTCACACATCTCCAGAGATGAGAGATTCTCCAGTGAGACTTGGGTGTTATTTGCCAGAATTTGGAAAAGGCAGCTCCGGGCACAGGAGAATGAGGGAGGGAGCCCTAAGCCTACAGACTGGGACAGGTGGTGGAAGAGTCAAAAGTAAAAGAACAGAGAAGACAGTAAGACACTATCTCTGACATTCTGAAGGGAAAAGGTTTGGATATCACCAAAACTGTATGAGCTTTCTGGAGAGAGTGGAATCCACATGGAGGGCAGAGGACAGAGCTATGTCCAGATGGAGGCCATCACTTATGTTTTGGACAGTAGACTCTTTGAAGCTTTCCCCATTTGGAAGCTTTCCCCATTTAACAGGGCCTTGGATCATTCCAATTACTACTCTCTTTGCAGTGTTCATCGTCTTTGGCCACAATGTATGTGGGGCACTGTATTTACCTTCATATTCTGGGGTATGTGCACCTATCATGTGTGTGTGTGTGTTTGTGTGTGTGTGTGCGTGCATGTATGTTACTCTCTCTCTTCAAGACTCTGCCCTGAAAATATTTGTTGTTTTATCTTTCTGAACCCTCAACTTTTGTCATTTGAGGTCCGTGTGTCTCCCTGCTCCTTGTAGGTGCTCTGGGAATGTGGGAAATTTAAACCCATCTTATTTGACTAAAAAATAATGACTTCATCTCAGTGGCAACAGAAGACAAATCACTCACCTCTCAGGCAGATCAGCTAGGTGATGCTCTAGAGTGACTTGGCCCAGGCCAGTGGTGTCACCATCTTACTGCTTCTACATCTAGATCATGATTCAGATTGGATACTAGTACTTCTGTGCTTTGTTTGGAAGTGATTCAGTGGCCATGATTAGTCCTCTTGTCCTGTTCTTGCAAGAGGCTTAGAAATGTGGGGTTGGGTAGAATGTTTAGCATCATGACTCCATGTGGTAACTCAAATGAAGTCAAATGACAAGAATAATGAACAATAAATGAGATTGAAATAACAAAGCTTCTAAATATATCTGTTCTTTCAGCTTTGTTAAGGGAGATAAGACCAGAGGAAAAAACAAGATTCAAACAACTAAAATCAATTATTAAGGAGGCAACATTGCTGCCAACTTTACAGAAAAAAATATATTTTGAGAAGAATGATACAATTATATGTCATTATATTACACAGCTCATATAATAAAATGGGTAAGTTTCTAGAAATGCAAACAACTACAGCTGACTAAAAAGCAATCTGAATAGCCCTATCTCAAGTGAGGAGATGGTATGTAGTTGATTTTTGTTAGTAATACAAACAAAATCTTCGATTCATAAACTTCCTGGTCAGTTTTGCCAAGCATTTGGAGATTTAATATCAGTTCATCCCTAATTGTCCAAAAAATAAAAGTGGTAGGGACAGTTTTAAGAAGCAGTATTACAGTGATATCAAAAACTGCAAAGATACAAAGATAACACAAGAAAATAAAAAATTAGACCAGTGTATTTTAAACATACACATACAAAATCCTTCAAAAATACAAGGAAACAATTTAGCAGCATATAAAAGTAATCATACTCTTTCACCACGTTGGATTCATCCTAGTAATGCAAGGTGGGTTGGCAACCAACAATCACCATATCAGTGCAACAATTAAAAGCATAGCCATTGCAGTACGTAAGAAAATAAGTTTGACAAATTTGGTTTTGCTGGATGAACGCACTTAAAGATGTATTCTAAAGAGCTAGGGATTGCTTTAGGCATGTTTATTGTTTATAGCTTTGGAAAGCTTCTTATAATCTTAATCTACCTATAGTTTTTCTTAAGGCTGATTGTTTTATGATGTTTTAACACTCAAAAATATGCATATTTGTTTTGGTGCTGGGGACAGAACCTAATTCGTTTGCACAGAGCTACTACATCACTGGCTCCTTTTTTATTTTCATATGATCTTGCCAAATTGCTTAGATGCCCAGGCTGGGCTCAAACTTGAAATTCTCTTGTCTCAGCTTCCCCGAGTGCTGAGATTACAGGTGTATGCTACCATATCCAGCTAAATTTATGTCTTTATCATTCTTCTTATCTCTAAACTTTGAGAGGCTGGCCTCTATATTTTTTTTGCATGTTATATATTTTTTTTGCATAGTACATTTTTCTTAGAATTTTGTAGTCTTCTCTCTGGTTCATTGTAAGCAATTTAAATAATTTGTCGAGATAACCTTAATCAATTCACAGGTCTTAATGTTGTCATAAGATCGTTACTTGTCCTGAAGGGATTTATTTATTTATTTGTTTGTTTGTTTTTTTGGTACAGGGGATTGAGCTTGGGTCCTTGCACTTGTGAGGCAGGTGGCAGTACCACTGAGCTAAGTCCTCTGCCTTGAGATTTATTTTTTTAAAAGGCATTTTTATTGTATTTCTGTGAGAACAACTTTAAATATTTTCAGGAGTGAAAGATGACAGAATTGCTTTCCAAGTTTGCAATCTTACATGTCCTCGGATTTTTAGTAGCTCCCTATTCTTTTTTATTCCTGCCTGCATCCTGTTTTGTTTTATGAATTTAACAATAACTGAAATGTACTATGTCATTCTGTTTTTCATCCTATTTTCCTTAAGCTGTAAATGTACAGGAATGTGAAAATAGGACTTGTATTGTGTGAAAGTTATCTTGTTATCCTAAATAAGCACCTAGGTGGCAATTAATTTAGGTAACATTGTTAATAGGCATTTAGTCACTTGATAACTACTTTAGCTCTTTAGAATTTATACTATTTTATTCATTTAGTATTTAGGATAACATAGATCACCATTTTTGTAGTAATAGTTATCATTGCTAGTGATGGTGCCAATGAAGTTTTTTTTGTTTTGTGATGGTGCTGATTTGAGTTTCCAAGTAGATCAAAAGCAACTGTTTCTTTTAGACTCCTTCTCCATGAAGGATTAGGTGAGGGTTTGCTGCTCTCTGGTACAGAGCCCCAGAGAAAGGATTAATTCTTTATATTCCTCATGGAGACCTGTGTATGGCTCCTACAACTGAACACTTACTATTACCATTCAAATGCCTTTGATCACATAGGCGAATGAAGGATTAAAATTTTTTTTGAGTTTCACTGCAAGGCATTATTCTTTCATCAGTGAAGAGCAACACAGTTAATGCTGTGGGTGAATTCTGTCCCCAAAGAATTTAAATGTTGAAGCCTGTCCCTGCAGCCTGATGTGACTGTATTTGGAGATAGGACTTACAGAAGGTAATTATGAGGCATAAGTGTTCTTTTCTACCTTGAACAGATGCTGTAGGTTATCGAATACATTATTTCCAGTGTGTGTTTATATTTAAGTCTTTACACTAGATTGTTAGCTCTTTTTAGGAGCAGAATGTTATTTATCCTCTTTTTGTTAGGAACAAGAACAGTTCCAAATCTATAAAGGAGAGCTGGGTGTGGTGGTACACTCCTATAATTCCAGCACTCAGGAGGCTGAGGCAGGAGAATCCCCTTGAGTTTGGGGCCAGTCAGGGCTACATGGTGAGCTCAAGGCCAGCTTGAATGACATAATGTGACCTTGTCTCAAAATAAAATCTATGAAAGCAATTCTCTTACCATTTTTGTTTGGTTGGTTTTGGGGAGGAGATTGGGTTCTGGGGATTCATCCTAGGGCCATTGCACTGAGCTATATCACTGCCCTTTGACATATTTTTTTATTTCTAGAGGGGGTCTTGATAAGTCACAAAGTTCCCCAGGCAAGGCTTCAACTTGGAATCTTCCTGCCTCAGCCTCCTGGAGTGCTATGATTAGTTTTGAATACTAAATTAGCATAGAGGCAAGGTATTTTTAATTTTTTCTCCTATAATGTACAAATCAAGCTGCATCTTACAAAAGACACATGCATGACTCAGTTTCACATAGAAGTGGGAACCCTGCATTCCTGTTTTTCTGGTCCAATGCTGAAGATTTGGGTTGATGAGAAGTGTTCACTTACAGGGGCTGGTGTCTTTTGAGGATGTGTCCGTGGACTTCACATGGGAGGAGTGGAAGGAACTCAGTGATGCCCAGAGGAACCTCTACAGAGAAGTGATGCTGGAGACCTACAATAATCTGCTGGCCTTGGGTGAGTGAAACCCTTTACCCCAACAACTCTGGTAGAATTGTTTTCTTTTTGGTTAGTAAATGTAGGAACTGTATCTGAATTTTAGTGCTACTTTTATGTATTTTTAGCCATCATGTACCATTTACACATTTATAGAGAAGAGCATGGGTTTCAATACATGAATACAACTTATATTGATGAAATTAGGGTAATTGACAAGCGTTTTACTTCACATATATATCGTTGATTTGTATTGGGAACTTTAAAATTATGTCTGCTAATTTTTTGAAATAGTCAATTAATTGTTGCAAAGCGTAGTTATGCTATGAACATTAGAAGTTCTTGCTCCTGTCCAGTTGCAGCCCTGTATGCCTCTTCTCTCCATCCTGCCCTCTTCCCACATGCTTTCATGAGCCACTAACCACTGTTTATTCTGTTTCTGTGAGAGCCAGTTTAACTTGCTCATATAAGTGACAATATAACTTTTTGTGCCTGACATTTATTTCACTTAGCATAATGACCTCTAGTTCTATCCATGTTGCTGCAAATGAAAGAATTTTGCTCTTTTTTTTTTTTTTTTTTTTTTTTTTTTTTTTTTTTTTTTTTTTTTTTTTTTTTTTTTTTTTTTTTTTTTTTTTTTTTTTTTTTTTCCACACCAGGTATCAAACTCAGGACCTTGTACTTGCCAGGCAGGCACTATGCTGCTGCTGAGCTAAATCCCCAGTCTTGCTCATTTTTATTTTAATGACTGAATAATATTTCCATGGGTACCACATCTTCTTTATCCATTTATCTGTTGATGGACACCTAGGTTGATTCTGCAGCATGGCTTTTGTGAATAGTACTGCAGTAAATGTGAAAGTGCAGATTTATCTTTAAAACACAGTTAATTTTTTTTTGAGTGAACATAGATAGGATAGCTATATCATATGGTAGTTCTGTTTCTTTCATCCTGTATTTTATAGTGGCTGTATATTTTACATGTCCACCAGTAGTGTAGGAGAGTATCGAGTGGCCTTTTCTCTGCATCCTTGCCAGTATTTGTTATTTTTCATTTTGATTATAACCACCCTAACTGTAGTGCAGTAGTATCTCATGAGTTTGATTTACATCCCCCAGGATTAAGGATGTTAAGCATTTGCTTATATAATTCTAGGCTATTTATATGTCCTCTTTTCAGAACTATCTATTTAGATCATTTGCCCAGATTTTTTGTTTGTTTTGTTTTTGG
This sequence comes from Fukomys damarensis, assembly GCF_012274545.1. Lineage (NCBI taxonomy): Eukaryota > Metazoa > Chordata > Mammalia > Rodentia > Bathyergidae > Fukomys > Fukomys damarensis. The sequence goes on from NW_022900915.1 coordinate 48,448,528, forward strand.
GTAGTACTGCTCATTAAACCCAGGACCTTGTGCGTGATAGGCAAGCACTCTCCCAGTGAGGTAAATCCTCAGCTCTTCTTATTTTTGAGATAGTTGTCTAAGACTGTCCTTGAACTTCGTTTCTTCTTGCCTCAGTGAGGCTCCCTAGCAGCTCATCTGGGATTACACATGTGTGCCTCTTTTCCAGCTTGCTGTTTTTAATGTTTTTTCTATTGAATTGAACTTATATATTCAGAATATTAATCTCGTGTTCGATAAATAGTTTGGAAATATTTTCTGCCCCTGTGTGAATAGACTTCCCATTTATTAATTGTTGGCCTCTGGGTGCATGGACCCAGAGTTGGGCCCTGTGAAGTAAATAGGGGACCCAGCTGGTCCACATGCTTCAAAGATGGTTTGGGCTAGCAGTAGCTCTGGATGTGCAGAAGGAAACAGTAAAAAGCTGCTAGAGTGAATGCAACCTTGAGGCAGAGAGTGTATCTTTGATGTGCCTCATTCCTACAGTGCCACCCTCTTAGGTGTGAGTGGAGAAGAAATACAAAAGGCCCAGGCACAGCTCACTAACCTCCTCCATATACTGACTGTATTGGAGGTCCTGGGAGGAAACTTTACCAACTCAAACCATTGGCCAAGGAGTATTTACAACTCATTTTTCTTCTTTTGTTTTGTTTCTTTTTCTTATGTCTGTTTATTTGCATTATTTTTATTCTTTAATTGAACTTTTTTTTTCCGGTACTGGGATTGAACTGAGGACCTTGTGCTTGTGAGGCAAGTGGTGGAACCACTGAGCTAAATGTGGGTTCTTAAAACTTTCATGAGTTTTTTTTCACAAAACTATGTATAAATATAAGCAGGCAAAAAACACACATGAAAATACTGATGTTACATTACCTCTATGAGGTGCTATGAGCCTAGTGATTATTTTAAGCCATTTTGTTTTATTGCTGTCCTTTTTTTCTCTTATTTCTGTTTAGTCATTTGTCCTCTGTCCAATTCTTTTTCTCTTGCAAACATTGTTTCTAACAAGAGCTCCACAGGCTCCAGATTGAACCAAAGCACAGGGATGCTTTAATGAGCCAGTCAGAGCCTCACCCTCTCCCTGTTCAACAGTTGTCTGCAGAAAGGGAACAGCCCTATCCTAGGACACAGAATTGATCAAAACAGCAGATGCATCAAGAGTAGTCAAAGACTATTATTCAATTTGCCATCTATTTTAACTTTGGGACTCTCAGCTAAGCATTAGACTACAAATACTAAGGTGTTTCATGCAAAGTCTTTGGATGTTGTAGAAACCTTGATTTTGTTTCATATATTAAGAATTATAATTAAGAATTGTATTTCTTCTTCATCACTTAGAGGTACTGCAATTCTATAACTAAATGATTTGCTGTCTTGTATTTACTTTAGTAGATTTTTTTTTTTTTTTTAAAATCAGGGATTGAACTCAGGACCTTGTGATTGTGAGGCAGGTGTGGTGCCAGGCCCTGGCCCTTTTTTTAAGTGCATTGTTAATAGTAAATAATAAAGGGAGTTACTTTGGGAAGTCCAAATTTCAGTCTCATTACCACACTCTGCCTTTCCCTCCTTCCGCTTGTCCTCTTTGTTATCTCTGGAAGTCTACCTCCTGATTTCCTGTCCTCTCTCCTTAATTACTGATTTATTAATTTATGCATATTTTAGGTAATCTCATGTAAGAGAAAACAGGTGATATTTACCTTTCTAAATCTGGCTAATTTCTCTTAACATACCAGTTTCTAGTTCCATCATTTTCTGCAAATAGCATTATATTGTTTTTTACGGCTGAATAATATTTCATTGTGTGTATATACCATGTTTTTCTTTTTTTATCCATTCAACTGTTGATAGGCATCTAGGCTGTTTCCACAGCTTAATTGTTATGAATTGCACTGATATAAACATGGTTATGGATGTATCAATTTAGTATATAGTCCTTAATTTTTTCAGGAATATGACCAAGAATGGTTTAGCTGGGTCTAGGTCAATTGTATTTTGATGTTTAGTCTTTTGAGGAGTTCTCATAGATTGTCGTACTGGTTATACTAGTTTATATTCCCACCTACAATGTGAAAGGGTTCGTTTTTTGTTGTTGTTGTTGTTTCAGTGTGATAAGTTTGCAAGCTTATATTTATTATTTTCTTCTTTCTACTGGTTTTGGGTTCTTGGTTTTCTAGGACCTTCAGGGTTTATTTGGTCTTGTTCTATTTTACTTTTTTTTTTTGGTACCAGGGTTTGAACTCTGGACCTTATTCTTGTGAGGCAGGTGGTGGAACCACTTAGCTAAATCCCTGGCCCCGTTCTGTTTTTCTAATGTAGGCACTCATAACTATAAACTTTCTTCTTAGAATTGGGTTTCATTGTGTCCCACAGAGTCTGGTATGTACTTCCTGAAACACAGTGGTACATTGGTACACAACTGCTTCTGAGAGGCACAATGAGGACTACAACTGATGAATACCAAATTATTTTGCCTGGAATGGCTAATGAGTCAGGAAGCAATTGATAGTTCTAGCTTATGTAAGTACCAAACAGTTGAGTACTGGGACAAAATTTTTGTGCCAAAATATATTGAGTACCAAATTTGATGGGTTTCAAAGAATTCAAGTACCAAGGTATGACTGTATCATTGGAGTCTAGGAGATTTTTATTTCTTGATGTCTTTAGTGGCCCATTGATTAAGAATGTATTATTCAGTTTTCTGTGCTTTGTTAAATTTCTGTGGTTCCTTTTGCCAATTTCTAGTTTCATTCCATTTTGATGTGATAGGGTGCAAGAGATTATTTTCACTTTTTTAATACATTGAAAGTTGTTTTATTATCTAGAGCGTGGTATGTTTTGGACAAAGTCCTTGGTGTCTTGGAAGAGCATATTCTAATATTGAATGAAACATTCTGTAGACTTAAAGTTGACTGTTTTATTTTACTTACAGAGGTTTTCATTTCTAGGATTTCTGTGTGGTTCTTTCCCACTTTTTCTGTTGCTTTACTGATACCATTTTTTATATCTTGCATTACCTTCTTTAACTCATTCAGCTTGATTATTTGTAACTTATTTGAACTCACTTATCATTCTGATAATTGATACATCTACCTGTTTATCTTTTCTTTAATCTCTCATCATTTTTACTGTCAGTTTCTGAAGTTCTTTTTCTCTAATTTGATCCACTTCATTCATTGTGGGATCATCTTTTGGGGATTTATTGAGATGGGGTTTCATTATGTAGTCCAGGCTGGGCTTACATTTATGGTGATCTTTCTGCCTCAGCCTCCCAAGTACTGGGCCTACAGGTGTGTGCCACTATGCCTGGCTGTAATTTATGTTTTATATTTTTGGAGGTGTCTTGATGCCTTGTTTTGTCATTTTAATTGTGCTTCTTTATAGAGGTTTGTAGAACAGTTGGATAGACTGTCTCTTCACTTGTGTGGGGTTCTATTTTGTGTTTTCCTCTTGTGTGTTTGCATTGTGGGTACATCTCTTTGTGTTTGTACTCACTCAGTCTGTTCTGTGTCCTACGTCCAGCCTCTGGAACAGCTTTGAGAGTAGAGAGTACCTACCAGTAACAACAACACTTGAGAAGCTAACCATAGATTATCTAATACTTAAGAACTTGACAGAAAGTCTCCAGTATTTAACCTGGGATGAGTCACAGTATAGTAATACATTATAGCAGGTAGATCAAATTAAGTATTGATGATATTGAGAGTATTTCAAAGAGTGCATAGGTGAAGGAGAAGAAATAATGGGGGGGCACAAAAAAACAAAGAATAAAAAATTATACCAAAAAACCCAAACAAGTAAAAAGAGAGAAAGGATATTAGACAGACTGTGTTGTGTGGAGGGTAGGAAAAAATAAGAGAAGGGAATAGAAATGAGCTGTGAGACAGGAGAAAGTGATTTGTATCAAATTTATTAAGAGTGAAAGAAACATATATTCCTAGTGAGGAACCATTTGCATGGGATAATATGACAAAACAAAGTAGGATATTGTGGAGTTAAAGTGGAAAACCAATACAGCCATACTCACACATACCTAAAGACTGGCCATTTTTACACAAACTACTGATAAAGAATAAAAGGCAAAACGTAAAAGAAGGAGACAATAAAAGGGCATTTGTCCTGTTTTTTGATTGGCCTGAGCTTCCTTCTGCCATTTTTTCTGTGCTCTCTTTAGTCTCCTGTGATCAGGGCCCTCTAGTGTTCTCAGTTCAGTGGTAGGGGATCTCCTCTGCTCCCCCAAGTAAGTCTCAGCCAGTCATAACCTTGCAGGATTTCCACCCATCCTTGACTCTCTGTCTCTGTGATTTCACTGGTGTCCAGAGTTAAGGAGATTTTTTTTTTTCTCAGCTGTGTTGTTTTTGTCCACCTCCATTGACTGGGTTCCAGCTGTCTCAGATCTCTGAGTTTGGCATCTGAGTTTGGCATTTGTTTCTCTCTTTTCCCTAGTGCCAACAAAGCAGAAGCCCAAACCAAAATGGAGTATTTCTAGTTCTACTCAGTCTTCTGAGGATGGCATGGTTGTTGGACCTGCCCATCAGTTTGGAAGTACTTTACTATTCTTATCACAGATTCTGGGCTGTTTGCCAGTGGAGTGACTACATAGTTGAGTGTTCAGCTGTGACCAACCTCTTGGCTGCTTTCCCAGAGTGCTTTGTGTGTTTCAGAGATGCTTGGTTTCTGGCCTTGTGTTGGGAGCCAATACCCTAGCAGGAGTGTACTTTCTTATTCCCACTATAGACTTTGGGCCATGTTGTGACTGAGGAGTCACAGCTCGTCTGGCTCTGGGGACAGTGGTGTCTTGGGAGTTCAGTTTGGCACAGCTGCTGCTATCCCCTTCACTCTTCCCTTAAAAGTTTTGTGTGATTCATAGGGTGGTACATTGCCCAGGTTGGAGACTGCTTTGATTCTTATTCTGGCTTTCTTTTTTCCTTTACATATTTCATCTGTTCACTATCCAGTAGAAGTTGTCATGTAGGTGTGAACTGACTGAGCTATCTCAGGGCTATCTGTGACTGCTACTTCTTGATAATGTCACAACGTTCCCTGGTTCACATTTTCTTCGGGTGGAGATGTCTTTCTCCTGAGGTCCTCACATAGTTTAGTAAAAATCTCATATTATTTACCATTAACAGGACACTGCAGTACCAAACCTGATGTGATCTTCAAGTTGGAACAAGGATCTGGGCCATGCATAGTAGAAGAAGCCCCAAGCCAGAGCTTCCCAGGTCAGTTGATGTATACTGGGCAGGGAGATCAGGATGATGAGTGCTCACCAAATATAGCCATGAAGAGCCAATTTTCACTATTTTTCCTCATGTACCAACAGCTGGTCTCATTCTTTTTAGACTTGGCTTTTCATAGCTTAGAAAGAGGGCGCTCACATTTAATTCATGTATATTTTGTTAGATTTACCAAAAAACTAATTTTTATATGGATATTACACATTTTTCTTAGTTAGATCTTTTCTTTAAATTCTTGGATCTTCCATGTTTATATCCTGATTTTTCTCCCCTCAACCATTTGTATATATTTTGTATATATTTTGTATATGTTTTTTCAACATTTGTCTTTTTTTTTTTTAACCAGGGATCAAACACAGGAACTTGTGCTTGCAAAGCAGGTGGTGGAACCACTGAACTAAATACCCGGCCCAGCATTGCTTTTTGATTACCTCATAGACACTGATCTTTTTTAATTGTGAGGATTAATACAATGCATTACAAATGCATTTTTTCACAGATAATAATTGAACTGGGCTGGGGATTTAGCTCAGTGGCACTGTGCCTGCCTTGCAGTCACAAGGTCCTGAGTTTGATCCCTAGTACTGGGGGGAATGGAGAATACTGAACAAAATATATAGTGTTTGGTAGTTACATAAAAGCCACAGAGAATGTATGAAGATGAGATAAAGAATACAATATGGGGGCTGGGACTTAACAGTGGTACTGCACCTGCCTTACAAGCACAAGAATCTGAGTTTGATTCCTGGCATGCACCCCACCCCCAAATATGGCATGTTATTTTAGGAATGGTGTCTAATGTGTAATCTGCCTTTTAAAAAATGTTATAATAAAAATTATTAGAAAACGATCTAGTTACTTAAATATGTTACATATTTTATGTGTGTTTCAGGACAGTTTCTTTTTTCTTAAAAATTGTGGTATGGTGGGGAAGTGAGCCACAGGTTGGACAAATCTGAAAAGGAAAAGCAGTTTTTCAGATGTTTTTTCATTTTAATTTTCAGATGTCCACTTTCTAAATATGGCATATAATACAAAGGTGTTTATAAAGTTTAGAGTCATAAATGATCATGAGTATAAAGGAGATACAAATTGGGAAATCAGTATTTAAGTCATAGTTATTTAGGCAGTCACTAGGAAATTGGTAAGAAAATGAGAAAGGAATTCCAATATTGTTGGGCATGGTGGTGCTGTAATCCCAGCACTTGGGAGGCTGAGGCAGGAGGATTGCTGAGAGTTCGAGGCCAGCCTGTGCTACACAGTGAGCTCAAGGCAAGCCCACACTACAAAGTACCCTGTCTCCCCCCAGAAAAAATTTCAGTATCAAGCCCTGTATATAAAAACATCAGAATTTATGAAAATGAGGAGTACCTACATATGTGCATGGAATGTATGGGATCCTGGACTTTGTAGAATAACCAGAAAAGACCTTTGATAAGAAGAACAAGTTTACTAACAATTTCATGTTGCAAGTCTCCAATTTTCTTCAAGGATGAAATTCATAGTTAGCCTTTATACTTTTCTTTGTGAAAGACATTTAGACATGATGAATTTGCATAAAAATTCCATTTTCTATCCAAGTAGAAGAAAGTTGAATCTTTAAACACAAAAGCTGTCTGAAGCAGGGTGTTCCCAGGCAGACATACATGTGCCAGAACCTTAGGTGTATATTTAGAAAAATATATTGCAACAATGGTAAGCAGAGTTTAACTGCTAAGGTAAGAGGGAAGTCAACCAAGATTAAATCCTTTAGGTAGTCTAAGAAAGTTTTGTCATTACAAATCTGAAAGAGAAGCATAGTAGGATGATCTTAAAAACAGCTGTTTTAACAAAATTATGAAAAAGTACAGAGAAAAATTGAAGATAAAAATCATTGTGGAAACCCACAGTTAGACATTATGTGAATATTCTAACTGTATATCTCCCCATATTTCAAAGGAATAAAAGCAGTATGATATGACTTGACATTGTAACCTTTTAATGTAATTTCTTGGGTTCATTAGGTATGAAACCCACAAGTGTCATAAATCAAGTTATTTTGAAATCTTATATCATTAGGATATGGCATTTCTTTACCTTTGTTTGAAATCCAGAAGAAATCCATACATTTGTTTCATAGAGATTACTATTTATTTTATTTTATTTTATTATTTTAGATGTCCAGAAAGTAAATGGTCTTATTCAGACAAACCAGGAAAATCAAGAGGAACATTTTTGGCAAGTTGTAACCACATCAGCTGAGGACAAAGTTGAATTGGGAAAACCATTTAATGTGAACTCAAACCATATTTCAGTTCTGAATATAAAGAATGGAAACTATTCAGAAGTGAAGCCTGTGGAACTTAACATATGGCAGAATGTGCTTCTCCCTGGTGATTCACATGAGGTGCGAACTAGAGAGGAGTCTGTTGATCTTAATGTAACTGGAAAATCCTTAAGACATCCTGAACATCTTAATCTGCATAACAAAGTTCAAGGTATACAAAAGCATTTTCATTATTGTGGACAAGAGAACGCCTACAACATGAAAGCATTGTTGGCACATAAAAAGATTCACGTGGGAGAGACTTCCAGTAAGTTCAGTGAATATGAGAAAGACTTTGATATGTTAGCATTTATTTCCCAAGAGATGACCCAAGTGAGGGAGAAATCAGTTGAATATAATGTCTGTCATAAAGCACTATGTAAAAAGGCTGCACTCATTAACCATGTAAAAATACACAAAGGACAGAAATATTATGAAAATAGTGATTTAGGAGAACCTTTCATTAGCAGATTATATGTTACAAAACATCACAGAACACATGCAGGGGAAGAGCCCTATAGATGTAATGAATGTGAGAAATTCTTCTGTCAAAAGACAGAACTAAATATGCATCAGAGAATCCACAGAGAAGCAAAATTATATGAAGATTATGAATGTGGGAAAAACTTTAACCAGAAGCAAAACCTCAGCAGATGTCTGAAAACTCACACAGGTGAGAAGCCATATGGATGTAATATGTGTGAAAAAGCCTTTTACCGGAAGTCACACCTCAATAGACACCAGAGAATTCACACTGGTGAAAAACCTTATGATTGTAAAGAATGTAGGAAAACTTTCTACCATAAATCATCCCTCATTATACATCAGAGAACTCACACAGGTGAGAAGCCTTATGACTGTACAAAATGTGGGAAAGCTTTCTACTGTAAATCAGACCTTACAATACATCAGAGAACTCACACAGGTGAGAAACCATATGAATGTGAAGAATGTAGGAAAACTTTCTACTCTAAGTCACACCTTACAATACATCAGAGAACTCACACAGGTGAGAAACCATATGAATGTGAAGAATGTAGGAAAACTTTCTACTCTAAGTCACACCTTACAATACATCAGGGCATTCATACAGGTGGCAAACCATATGTATGTGAACAGTGCAGAAAAACTTTCAATCGTAAATCTAATCTCACTGTACATAAGAGAACTCATACAGGTGAAAAACCCTATGGATGTAATGTGTGTGGAAAGTCGTTTTATCGGAAGTCACACCTCAGTACACACCAGGGAACACACAGAGGTGAGAAACCATATGAATGTAAAGAGTGTAACAAAACATTCAATCATAAGACGGCACTCACTGTACATCAGGGAACTCACACAGGAAATAAACCGTATGCATGTGAAGAATGTAAGAAAACTTTCCTCCATAAGTCATCTCTCACTGTGCATCAGAGAAGTCACACAGGTAACAAACCTTATTCATGTGAAGAATGCAGGAAAGCTTTCTACTGTAAGTCACATCTCACTGTGCACCAAAGAACTCATACAGGTGAAAAGCCCTATGAGTGCCAAGAATGTGAGAAATCCTTTCACCAGAAGTCATACCTCAGCAGGCATCAGTTAACACATGAAACTGAGAAACGATTTGAATGTAAACAGTGTGGGAAAACTTTCTACCATAAGGCATCCCTCATTATACATCAGAGAACTCACACAGGTGAGAAACCATATGAATGTCAGCAATGTGAAAAATCATTTCACAAGAAGTCAAACCTCACCAGGCATCAGATAACTCATGAAAATGAGAAACAGTTAGAATGTGAAAAATGTAAGAAAACTTTCTCCCATAAATCATCCTTCATTATACATCAGAGGACACACAGGGAAGAAATTATGTAAATAAACTAAATGTAAAAAATTTATCAGAAGCCAGCCTGACAGGACATCAGAGAATTTGCACAGAGAAGACAACCTAAAATAAAAGTTTTTGTGAAAAGGCACACATTAACAGACATGAAGGAGCTCACACACAGTAGTCCTCTCCAGCAGAGACTGGCTATATGTTTTCCAAGAGTATTGTTTTCAGTAGGATATGTAGCTTGCCTTTTTCAGCCACTGATAGTATGTTTTGGACCATATACTGGAACTGTACAGCAGCATGTGGATATTTCAAGCCTAGACCCGCCCCCCAAATCTGTTACGTTCTTTCTAAGTTCTTCTTTCTGAGTTCTTATGCACTTGGACCTGTAGCAAACCTGGCACCAGCAGACTGGTCTTGGGAGCCATGGGTCACTGTGTTTAAGAGAAACATAATCTGAAAGAGCAGAGCTCTTCCCACCTTTATCTCCAAATATTCCATGTTTAATTTACATGAGTGAGAAATACTCTGTTGAACCATTGTGTTTTGTTTGCATTATAGTGCAAACCCACTATAGCTAATTCATTTTATAAGCTTTCTGAGAGATGTTATGTGTCTTTTGATATTGCAGAATTTACACACAAGAGAAACCTCTGCCAACACCTGTTATTTTCATGTCAATTTATGGAAAACAAAAGCATTTATTGAGAAATTGTAGCACATGGTGAATAGTAAGCAGGAAAATTTCATTGATTACTTTGAATAAGGCAGATATTCACAAATTTGTTTCATGTATGAAAGCTCCTGACAAGCCTTCCAAATTTTATGTATCAGAAATTAATCATAAAGGAGGAAAACAGTTTATGTAATGTAAATGTTTTTCAAATGGAAATGTTAAATATAGTATTGGGAATCATTTAAAAATATTTCACTGTATATGAGTATATATAACTATGAATGGTAGTATTTTCTGTTAAGAGTATATTGGGTATTTGTGATTGCTGAAGTTGGATTTTGGGCATTGCTGTCGGCATTTAGTGGAGGCCAGACATGCTGTTTACCAGCCTACAGTGCACAAAATATCCCATAATAGTATTTTGTATTAACATACTTTCTGTGCCAAGCATATATATAGTTTTTGTAATATAATGATTGGGGCTGGGAATTTACTTCATTGGTGGGGTATATGCTTACAATGCATGAGGTCCTGTTTTCAATTCTCAGCATAAATACGTCAAGTATTTTGACATATGTTAAAATTTTCTGCATTAAGTGCCATTGGAGGCCATTTATATTTTATTTTATATTGTCTCTGGTATTATACTATTTCTTTTCATTTCTCCTAATGTTTATAAATGTATGGACATTATAAATATCTTGTAACAGTTTTTTTCTAATGTGTAAAGCTACCAAACATTCATATGGAAATATAATAAATCAAGCATGTAATTATTCTCAACTGAAATCTGAGCTAATTTAATCAACAGTGAACATTTTCAGTGGAAATCAATCTCTGGAAGAATATTTCCCTTTTCTTCCTCTTTCACATACTTTTAAATAGGGCAGCAGCATAGGTGTGAGCGTGTGGACTGAATACTGTGTAACCGATGTATATATACATTTCTCTTTCCTGTGACTGTACCTGCCAGAAAATTGGCAGCATACAATGCCTTTAGACCCAGACCTCACTGGGCTTCTCTTTATATAGAAAAAGAGCATAATAATGGAACCTGTCACAGGGTTATTATGAGTAGTAAATTAAACAAAGTGTTTTGGATATTACCTGTATGTGATAAACTTCTATGATGATAGCCATTATTACAATTTACAGATTTAGTCTTAAAAATTGGTAGACTGGGTCTGGGGATTTATCTCAGTGGTTCTACGCTTGCCTCGCAAGCATGTGGTCCTGAGTTCAGTCCTTGATACCAGAAAAACTAGAATCAGGATACAAAGCCAAATCATTACACTGACAAAAAGTGAGATGGCTGTTGTGTTGCCAAACAATATTCTGTTGCATTCTACCAATTTTGTTTTTTAAACCGGGGATTGAACTCAGGACCTTGCAGTTGCCAGGAAGGCACGGTGCCACTGAGCTTAACCCCCAGTGCCATGATTGAGTTTTTAAATATGTGGTACTAGTCTTTCCTCTAGTAGTTGTTTTGGGCTGAGCCCATAGGCCAGTTCTATACTTTGACACACTAAGGATTTTATGGCATGTCTAGGAATGTTCCCCCAAAGAAAGAGACCTGAAAGAGAGAGCTCTTTTGCAAGATATTGGTCTTTGTGGCCATATCTTCTGATTGCATATTTTGGCTCTCATGGTACCACATACTGGTCAGGCAGAAAGCTGCAGCACTGAAGTGAATGATAATATATGTGAATTACTACTGAAATCTCCAACTTAGGAGCTTCTGTTGCATTGTAGAGAGTATGAGATTTGTATTTGTCCATAAGCAAAGGCCCCCGACTTAACTAAAAGAACATTCATTCATTATCCCAGTTTCTGTGAGTCTGGAGTCTCCTCTGTCACTTCCCCTGCTGCCCACTTGAGACAGCTCCCACTAGTCATGGTGTCTTCCCATGGCCATCTTAGAACGCTAATTGCAAAGTGAAAATTTCAACTATCAGTATGTACACTGATTTGTAAGGAAAAATTTTGTTTTGAACATTTTATAGAAAAAAGGACATCTATCTTTATGCAAGAGCTTATAGAGTAAAAACATTTTTTTAGAGACAGAACAAAATATATACTTTGTCTTTTTTTGGTTGTTGTTGCTGAAACAAAAACCTGACAAGTTAAAGGAGGAAGGTTTATTTTAGCTAACAGTTTGTAGTGGTTTCAGTCCATAATTGGCTGGCTCCAGTGCAGGGCAGCATGGCAGAAAGGAAGGCATTGAAGAGGAGAAGCAAGCACTCCATGGCAGAGCTGCAGGAGGCAGCAAGCAGACTGCCTTATTTCTTTTATATTCCATCCAAGCTACAAGCCTATTGCTTGGTGCCACCCACATCCAGGGTGGGGCTTCCATTATCCACACCAGGAACTTTGTCAAACCAGTTTATCACATACCCTTAATCCACATTCACATCCCTAGATTCAGCCACCTCCGAAAAGCTCCACCTAGGAGTGTGTGAAGCTTTGGGGGTGCATCTCGATTCAAGCTATCATGTACTAACAGGACTGTCAGTCTTAGGGTTTTACAAGAGTTTTAAATATCTTGCAACTCATCTTTAGTCTACAGTGAAAGGTGATTTGAAGGAGTAGACATGTCTGTGATCACTGTAGGAAAACCTTTATTCATTGGTTTTACCTTGTGAATGATGTCTACAAAATAGAAATAATAAAATAAGTGAAACAAGACTGGCATAATAAGTGGACGCAGAATTATTAGTTAACTTAATAACATTAAAACCAGAATGCCCTAAATACGAACTTCCTTCTACAGCCTGGGAAGGATGGGGGATGGAAGGAGAGGGCAATGAGTATGTTCAGGAGTAAAGTTAGATAGGATAAATAATTTATTTTTTTTCCGTTGAGTTTATTGGTACTTTCTAGGCATACAGGACAGTTACATTCATCGTGGGGACCTTGTACCTTTACATGCCAGGTCTTGGTTCTCATTTTCCCCATTTCCCTGCCCTCCCTAGGAGAAATAATTTCTAATGTACCACAGCACATGCCAAAGTGGTTGCCAGTTGTGTATTTGAAAACATCTAGGTTTGAGAGGGTTTTGCATGTTCCAATAGAAAGAATAAATGTTTTGAGATCATAGATAATTTCACTTTGAGTACACATACACATACTTAAATAGCACTTTGTACCCCTGTGGATATGTACAATTACATGCCAGTAAATAGATATTATGCATAATTATGAACAACATATAAACAAAATATTAATAAAATGAATTATATATAGACAATTCTTTTATGGTAATAAAACAGTTATCTAGGTTTCCTAGAAACATGAAAAGTTGAAATTATTGGAAATTGGGCACTACAGATGCATCAGAGGAAATGAATAGGCAATGGAGAAACGATGTGTATAAAAATGTTTCTTGCAACACTTGTTATTGAGAAATAATCATGTAATTAATTGTAAAAGCAAACCATTGTGGAAATATGTCATATACTTGATACAAAATAAATCCCACATGCTCTAAGTAGTTTCTGAAGGAAAGTAACTAGAATCAGCCCAAATCCAGCTCCAAATTTTAGTTTAGTGTTACATGTTAAAAGGAAGCAGATAATAGGGTTTAGATCAGAAATGTTTGCCAGTAGTTTAATATGTTCAGGGGTAGAGCTTTGGAGAGGTGATGGCACTCACTTCAACAATGGATGATGAGTTTATAGTTGAATAAGACAAAGTTCTTTAGATTTTTTTACTTAATGTTTATGCACCTTTCCACCTTAAGCACATTGTGCAAAAAATATGTAAAAGAGGCAGTGACCTTTTACACATCTTTAGAATGCTTGGTGAATAAGTATTTCCTTTTATTTAAAAATTGTGAGGAGGTATATATGCTACTAAAGTAGAGGAAAAACTTAAAAGGCGAGTCCTAAGAAAATGTTTCTGAGATACGAAAAGTCTCTTTAATGCAAGAAATACCAGTATAAGCTGGGCATGTTGACACACACCTGTAATTCCAGCACTCTGGAAAGGCAGAGGCAGGAGCATCTTATATTCAAGCCTGACTGGGACAACTAAGTGACTTAACAAGATCCTGTCTCAAAAATAAAAGGGCTGGGCATGTTGCTTAGTGCAAAGCAACTGTATTCAATCCCTAGTACTAGAAAGAACAGAGACAAAACCAAACCAAACCAAACAAAACAAAAAACATGTAATCAATGAGATAACCATTTGCACTCATCAAGTCAGTCCATTTTTAAAAAAGTAAATATGAAGGAAATTGTCATGTACAAATATGTCCATGAAAGTGTACATAATATGTACAGCTAGTGGACATGACTAAAAGCCCATTTGAATTCATCTTTCCTCTCTAGAGGAGGAATCTGAGGTTACAGAGAGGTGAGTGACTTTCCAAGAGCCCTGCAAGAGAAACCAGCTGTTCCTGCCAGCTAGAAGTAAAATCTCAACTGCTTTCACCCCAGACCATTGCACCACTACTGACCACTGTCCCATCTTCTGAGTTCTTGATGAATGTCCAGGCACCCTGCCAAGCCCATCTGAATAGAGTAGTGTCTCAGACAGTATGTTTGAGAAGAGTCTGCCTGTCCCAGCCCTGATGCAATGTGCCCTACAGCTAGATTGGGAGCCATCCCCAACACTTCTCCCATGAATCCCCCAAGGGAGTTCTTTTGACAAAGCCTCTGCTCAGCCATTTAGAATGTGGCCAGGGCATCAACTCAAGGTACAAGGCAAGGAATTCCCTGGGAAATGAAATCTGAGTTCTAATCAGTTAGGGTCCACTTCTGAATACAGGAGTCCTCAAGGTAATTCTCTCCATCTGGACATAATGTTGCTGCCAACTAGGTACTGAAGTAGGAATCTAAAGGCCTATCAGTGTGTGCAAAGGGGTGGAGGAGAATGACCACACATCCATAATCAGTCCCAAGTGTACCCACTGGGACATGAGCTGAGCTGCTCTTTGACCACCTGTCCCAGTGGAATTTCTGCTATAGTCAGGGTGCCCCCTTCTGTCAGAGGTTTAGTGAAGACTGAGGAGAAACAGGTCCTGATTTCCTGAAAGAATTCTGGGACTAAGGTACTGGAACAAGGATGTCTTATGATATCCACCCAGCAGTATGAGGGAGCTACATACCAGTGGGAGAGACCAGAATGGCAGCCAGAGAACCTGCTAATTCTGCCAGCTCATCACCCCTTCCTGGAGAACCCAGCAACATCCCATAACCAGAGCCTCATGTGCCCCCAAGCCTCCAACCCAACCAAGGACAAATAGCCCACCTTCTTAATTTCAGAAGATACAACTGGGGGGTTTTCAAACTTTAAATGAGAAATTAAAAAAATACAATCTGGCCCAGCTCTTCTTCCAAGTTCTCCTCTTTCTTGTCCAAACACTTTTGCCCTAGACCCCAGCCTCCAACTTACATTAATGAGCAGATTCTTGCTCTCGGAAGTGCCCTTGGCGCACAACTTTTTGAATTTTTTGGAACTTTTCCTGTGAGAGGGGAAATAGGAAGGATGAATTGAAGAATAATAGGAGGTGTGCGAGTTCAAATTCCTTTCATTTTAGAATCCAAAGGACGCAAACTGCCTGGATGATTGTTTCTAAACTAGATTCATATAAAACCTTTGGGAACCAAAGGACTGGGATGGGAGCTTTCTTTTGATCATCTGGGTCCTCTCCCCACTGAAACTCAGCAGCTATTTTGACAGTTAAGCTTTTGGCTGGTCACCAAAGTTCTGTTGTTGTCTAGTGATCACTTGACAGTCTACTAACAACTGCACCTGGCAGTTAAGTAACCCTAGTCCTGAGTCAGAAACCCTGGCCTAAGATCGTTGGGAGGCGTAGGGATCCCACCTATAAAGTGACTCTCAGCCTTAGCATTCCTGGCTTCCCAGCCCCTCCTGGGGTCATGTAGCGGGCAGAGGCCAGACCTGGCCCTTGTGTTCCCTGGTGTCCTCATGGAGAAGGGCATGCTTGCCTGGATACTTCTCCCCATATTGTGCTCAAACAGTGTACTGGTGTGGTCTGCAGAGCAGAGGTGATGGTGTTCAGTGAGAATTTCCTGAGCCTTAGGTACTCCTAGGGAGAGAAGGGAAGAAATTGTTGTACTCTGGAGGTGGGGGAGTTGGAGATCAGCCTATTCCAGTTTCAGCTACCTGGCTACCATTTTCTCTCTTGGATGACATAATGTGCAGGGAGCCATAGAAGGGACTAACTGGGCCCCAGTGACAGTGCTTTCAGGGAGGAAGATTTTAGTTGAACTCAAAGAAGAAGCTCATATCAGATAATGGCACCCATCACACCACATGCCATGAGTCTAGGTCAGGGTGCCTGTGACAAGGAGGGCCTAGGGATTTTGCAACATCTTATAAAAAGCCTACAATCATAGGAACTGTTGAAGGAGTTGAGAAGCAGACTAGATCTCCAGAAAAAATT
This sequence comes from Fukomys damarensis, assembly GCF_012274545.1. Taxonomy (NCBI): domain Eukaryota; kingdom Metazoa; phylum Chordata; class Mammalia; order Rodentia; family Bathyergidae; genus Fukomys; species Fukomys damarensis. The sequence goes on from NW_022900915.1 coordinate 48,464,995, forward strand.
GCCAGTGCCTTTTAATAGCTTACTCTGGCCACTTTGATCCAGTGGTGATCACACAGTTGGCCAAGTGACTGAATTGTGCGGTGGTGGCCTGAATGGCGGGCACATGTTCTTTTCCTTTTTTTTTTGTTTTGTTTTGCTTTGTTTGTTTCTCTGGGTCCAGATAGATCCCAGGCAGTCACAGAGCATCACTTCTTGAACAGCTTCTGTGGAGGAAGACAATGTTACATGGACACAATTCACTTCAGCTAGAGTTTTGGTGATGGCCAACTCATGAGGACCCAGTACCTAGCACTGATGTGGAAATCAGTGGCATTTTCTTCTGGCAAACAAACCTCCAGTACTAGATGACTTCTCAGTCCTGATAATTCTGAGGTATTGTTTCATTTCAAACCTCAACTGGCCTCTGCTCCTTTTTCCAATTCAATGACAGATATGACTGGGAGCTCTGTTTGGGTGCTTTGTTATGTAATCTAGTGCACTTCAAATGCCTACAAGATGATAAGGCTGGCCAGGTTTCCTGGAATTATGGCTAGGTGACACATGCACCTGCCTGCATCTCAGTGAACACTGTCCTCTACCATTTCGGTCGAGTCCCTCTCCTGTTTTTTTATTTGTCCAATCTCAGTTGACCTTCTTAGTCACACTGTGAAGCTAGTATTGTCAGTGCTTCTTCTCCACTGTACATCCACATGAGGCTTTGGCTTGAGAGTGGGCCTGTGTGGCCCTAGACATGGAGCATGATTTAGAAGAAGGGAAGGCTCACCAAAGTTAGTCACTTTCCAGTGACCTGTCAGCACAGAAAAAATGCAACTCAGTTTTGGTAATCCCATTGCCCAGTCAAGCCCATGGAAGTCTTCCAGACTGCTGTGCCCCTCACCATCTATTTCTGCCTTGTTGGGCTCTAGATGTTCCACTTGAGCAAGGAGAAGGTGCAAGGGTGGCTCCAGGTCTGCTCCAGGAGAATTTATCTGTACACAGGCCTCTTTGATCATGAATGTGGGAATGTATGGCAGATGGTGTCATCCAACACGGTGCCCAAAATGGAAGAGATAGTCCTAGGGAAAGATGAATGAACAACAGAGCTAGAGGCCTGGTCTTTCCTTCTACACTGCCTTTCTAAGACACCATTGCACCTTGCCTGGTCCTGCCCCTCTCTGTACAGAATACAGCCCACCCCCTACTCCAAGCTCTCTGTGACTGTCCTAGCATTCACTGACTTTGTCCAACAAGGGTACTTCTAATGCTATGGTTCTCTACTTTGTATTGACATTCCTTTCTGAAAGAAGCAGACACAAAACTCCATTCACTTGTACACTCAGACCTGGGCTCCAAGCAGATTTGAGAGCAGTCCACTCATTGCAGCTCTATTCTAGAGCCCCTGTTGCTGTGAGTTGGGATGGGTGTATTGACAGGGAGTAAGGCAGAGCTGAGAGCTGGTGTGCTGAGCATGAGCCTTTCAGGTGCTAGTTCCAAGCCCCATCTTCCCTTGTCCATTGCAGGTAGTCTAAAATTCCATTCACAGCACTATCTGACTCTTACTTCTTGCCAGAGAAGTCCCAAGACCACGTCTCTCCCATAGAAATCATAAAATATCTGAGCTCCAGGGTTCTGTCATCCTCTCCTTTTCCAAAGTCCTCATATTCATCACTCATTTATGGCCATTCCTCTGTTCTGAAAGTCCACGCACTGTATGAATATGCACTATATCTTCTGAGGTCAAAAATGTCTGCTTTCCCACATAGACTTGGAACCCAGTAATTGTCTGCTTTGCTCACTGGGTTATGCCATGTGTCTAAAAAGTTATCAGACAGAGTAAGTGCTGTGTGGAGATAGGTTGAATGCATGAAACACAAACATAACCTTCCCTGATGTCTGAGATGGATTGGGGCTTCCTTTCAACATGAGGATCCCTTGTTTAGTCTGTATCAAGGAAAACACTAGCTATATGTGCTTTGAAAATTGGAAATTGTCTCTTTACATTTTTCTAAACATAGATGACATGGGCTATTGAGGCATGAAGCAAAGAACTTTAATACAAGAACAGAGCAATAAATATAAAAAACAACAGACTGCACCTTTTCTACAGAGCCAGACACTAGGTACTTGCTTGTCATATCTTATGCCACTTTATTTCTACAAAAACACTGTGATTTTCTTTTTTGCCACCCTGCTTTTCAGTGTAATGCATTGAGGCCCAGAGAATTATGATGCCATTTCTAAAACATGGTATGTGGCAGTATTAATACTGAGCTTTGGAGAGGACAGACACCCACTGAAGAGCTTGTCCAGGGAATATGGCACAGTGTCAGAGTACTGCTGTGTACACAGGGCGGTGGTGAAGTCTACCTGAAATAGGTCTATGTGAGATGGATGATACCGGGAAACCCACCAGCTTCTCCCTTGTGTCTGGCTGGAGAGGCAACATCATTCAGGTCTCCTCTAGGTTCAGGGTGGGTTCATTTTCACACTAGAAAGAACAAGGAGGGACATCATAAACCACCAGAGGACTGAGATCTGGAGTTCAGACAAGGAAGATTCAACTCATAGTTCATGTGGAGGGCATGATTGTCCAAGGTGAAAAGGATTTGGAGCTTTCAGCACAAAATTCAATGTGAGGGCCAGAGAATGATAGACAATTAGTATATTCAAGGTATCTTTAAGGCATTTTTGTTACCTGTGGAGTAGCAACACCTGGCTTTATTAATAACCTGCTTGAGGAGCATTATCTCACTGAAACCTCAAAACCATTCCCATTATAAAGATGAGAAAACAAATGCTTCTGATGTCAAAAGACTGCTTAGTAGCACATGTTAGAAGTGAGAATTGCACATAGCATGTTCGGAGTGCACTTCATCCTATGCTGCTTGCCATGTGGTCTGCTCTTCATGCAGAGCAGAAGGGTCTGGGGAAGGCTCCTTTCCTCCACATATTAGAGAGTGGATAGGACAAACCCCTTGGAACCTCTGACTGAAGTGACACAGCTGTTTCCCCTGACACAATGTTAAGGGCAGTCTTAAAAGCAGTTACTGGAACTCCATTTCCCTCACAGATATAAATGTTGGGAGATTCCAGGGTGGCCTCAGAAGAAATTCTAGCAATGGCCTTGATATATAGCCTCTGGAATTTCAGGAAAATACATTTCCGTTGTCAAAGCCATTACTAGTGTCACTGTTATGACAGCCTTGGAAAAGTGATACCACCTATTAGGACACATATGGACTGCTCTCTGCCTCATGCTGAGATGAAATGGAGTTGAATCCCTCTTACCTCAGTCTTCCAGCAGAAGGATGAGCTTCTGCAAGAATTTACCTATTTTACTGGAATATTATGTAGCCACTTGAGGGCATAGCTGCTGACCTGGTGGGGCTACAGTGACGTGGTCTTGAGATGACACTGCTAACAAATGTGTGGAGGAGCTTAGTCCTTTTTGTGTGTGTGTGTAGCTCTCAGGCTTTGTGTAACCTCCCTGCTGAGAGTTTAAATCTGAAGAAGGCCTGGAGAACATTTGGATTTACTGCTACATGGGATACCTGAAACAGTTAAAAGGAGTGGCACTAAGTCTAGATACTCATTCATGCCTTAGTATAAAGTGAAATGATACAGAAAATGTTTTCTCTGATATTTCTACAAATACATGATATAGAAAATTTATACCTATTCAAGTTCTGAAAGGGAATAGTGAAGGTCAGATTCTTTATTTTAATGTTCTGGTAAAATACCCTGTTTTGCTGGACCATTATTAGTTTGGTCTTTGGGGTACTGATGGCCACAGAATGCATGCACAAAAGAGTTTCTGAACTTTGTTTCTTCTCCCATTTCTTTCTAGGTCAGATGAACCTATACTGATTAACAAATAAAAAGATATCACCAGTAGAGACAAATTTCATGTAAGGTATTTAATAGTGATAGTCAAGAATAGTGTTGATATCAGGGATATTAGAGATGAACTGAACTCAGACTGAATCATTTAGATATAGATATAAGTGAGATGTATTTTACACCCAAATTTTTAAATTAGAGTTGTAGCAAAGAATGGAAGCTGAGCTGAAGCTGATACTTATTGTGTGATGATTTACACACTTCCTCTTAGGAGTGGCAATGGACATGTACATCTATGCCTAAGGATGGTTGGAACTCTGCAGCAACTCATTGCCACCATCTTTTTCTCACACTTCTTGGTAGGAACTTTCTAGATCATTTTGGAAGAACACCTATACCCTCAACCCAAGACTTCAAATTTGTAGTTTCAGGGGTGGATTCTGTTTGGTTTAAACCAAATAAGGACAGTTGTTTCCATGGTTACATGGGTTAGTTATAAATAAATCATTAAAAAACGTCCAGTCAGGAGAAATAGGAAGAATTTCACTTGAAATGATGGGAATGATATTCTTCTAGTATTGGGAAAAAGAGCTTGGAACTGCTCCAGCCAGAGGGGCCTGGCATTGTTAAGAAACGGATGCCTAAGACCCCAGGAGGGGAGTCAAGTCTGAGAAAGGAGAGAAAGTGGTGGGTTCTGGAAGTTTTCAAAACTCCTAGATCAGATTGGTTCCTGAAGTTGAACATATGACATGAACAAACTAGTTTTGGTTGCTTAAGACTTTCACATTTATGTAATTAAACCTGGAATATTACTGAATGATATGGGCCCCATATTTAGCCAAAAAACAGGGTGGGGGCATGATAAAATTCACTTTAAAGTTTATTCCAGTTGAAAAGGGTGCATAAGTTGCTGTGGGGACAGGAGAGACCATTATGTGTTGTGCCTTGTACATCACGTCCCTAGGCCCATGAGGAAGAGAAGAGGTAAAGGGCCTAATAAGCTGTGCTATGACAGACCCTGTAGCTGCAGAGAGACTGAGGCAACAGATGGAAACAGAGATGAATGGTAGAGACTTTTACCCTGGAGAAGACCAGACCCTGTGATGAACAGCAAGCATTGTCAGTGGCTCGAGATCAGCAAAGCAACACAGACCTTAGTGCAGAGAGACTGCAGTTTGGAGACCAAGAAGAGCTCTTGGGGAGGTCTGGGAGGGAAGTTACCACAGGTACAGTCAATGTATACGGACCCTGGAAGAGAATATAATGAAATATATATATATATATACATATACATATATATATATATATAATATTTATATATGAATATAATGAAAACCTAACAGAAATAAACATTTATATTTGTTGGCTGAGATGAGCCTTGATTGTGCTGTGTTGGACACCATCATTCAGGTTCTCCCTTGGTTTTTCAGACTTGAAGACATTTAGTTTTCTTAAAGAAGAAAGATAGTGCATCCTCAGTACTGAAAATATCATTTATCAGTGGAGCCACAGATACTACTTGAAGACTTAAAATTTCTAAGTGTATAAAGGGATTAGATGTTCATTTTTACCCTCTGCATCTGTTGTGGTAGCACTGGACTGCCAGTTAAGAACTTGAGATTTATGCTTGGCTCTTCCTCGATTATCCCATCATCTGGACTTCTGGTTTTCCTTTGCCACTAACTAGAGATACTTGGGAAATTTCCAAATGTATAGTTTATTCCTCTTTAAAATTTAATTAGTAACTAGTAGGTCACAACAATGGGCTTTTGTGATGATTAAATGGAGTAGTATATCCAGATCCTTCAGAATGGTGCCCAGAACACAGGAAGATAAAGATCTCAAGTGAGACCACACAACTCTCCACACATCTGACTTGAGGTTAAAAAACAAATAATGTTAACATTGCTCATTACTAGACTTCTTGGTGGTGAAAAATCCTTGAATTAGAAAAGAAATTTAAAAAATCCTTGAATTTGTGATTCTCCTGCCCATTTGCCATATAGCTGGAATAAGAGTCTACAGGTGGCACCACCACATCAGGCTCTTTTTAACTCACTACTTTATAATTTATAATTAGTAATGTAGAGCTTTTCATAGGCCCCATTACACTTTCTCAGCATAGTACTTTTGTTCAGACTGCCCTTTGTGTCTGGAATGTCCTTTCTCTATTCCACCTCCACCCTTTTCCAAAGTTGTGTAATCTCCATTCTGGTACAAATTCAGAATGTCTACCAATTAATTACCCCAATATTCTAAAATAGGGGTTACACCCTGCTGCTCATTTAACAATATCATACCACCAGTAGGATATCTACCTCATACTTTAAAAATTATTTATGGGTTCATATTTCCCACAGATGAGTTCTTAGTGATCAGGAGCTGCTTATGGATCTTTGTAAACTCTAGGCCAAGCATGATTTCTGTAATGTCAGTTTAGTTAATTCTTTATTGCCATCTTCCAAAAACATTTCTCAGGAGAAAACTGTCTTTCTTTGACTCAGTTTGCCAGAATTTTTAAAATTTGGCAGTAGTCAAATCCTGTAAGACATGCATATTTTTTTGCTACTTGTAAGAATTAAAGGCTTTGAGGCTCAAAGTTGGGATTGAAAGATTAAGTCATACATAAAGTATGTGGGAAGGTACAGTATTTTCTCCATATCATATGATAATCCAAGGCTTTTAAAAATACTGGAATGTCAAAACATGCTAACTGTTTGAGCTGGAGATGTAGCTCCTTGCCTAACATACATGAGCTCTGAGATCTCATCTCCAGAAATGCAAAACAACTAATAGTCATTATGCAATGGTATTTTTGTTTATTAAATCCTAATTGCAGTACTTCTACTAGTAGTACACATGATTCAAAGTGGAGAAAAATAAAATGAATTTCTATTCTTTGAATGGGGAAGTGTTCTTTAGTCATGTCCCTGGAAATATTCCAAGAATGAACACCTTGGACTTTCCATTTTTTGTCCCAAACTATATTCATGAATTCTTGTGCCAAAGTAAGGATAATATCCATGCTTGTAAGAGCTCTGTAATTCATAACTACTCTCCTCGATTACTTAATAATTGGTGCTATCAAACTTATTCTAGCTATGAGTTGCAGAGAGGAAAAATACTTCATCTACCCTGTAATCCCCCAAGCCCGCCTCCTACCTTCCCCATTTACAAACTATGTATTTTTATTTTAATGAAGGAAAAACTCTTAAGTTACTATACACACACAATAGACATTATATTTATAAAACCAAAAATTGACACAGAAACATATATATCAAAACAATGCTATCAAACTTTTAACTTTTTATAAGTCACACATGTATAAATACCGAATAGTTTCTCTGTTGCGAAAAACTATAATGGTACATAAGATCCTAATGATACAATTGACAATGTGAAATAGGAAGAAAAGGGATAAAGGTGTAGGGGAAATGGGAAGGGTAGGGGAAAGGTAATAAGGGAAAAATATATGAGAAAATGAAAAAATGGAAAAGTGTTTGTAAATGGGGAGGGGAGAAGGGGGTGAAGGGAGGGCAGGGACAAGGGGAAAAAATGAGAACCAAGACCTGTCATGTAAAGGTCCAAGATCCCAATGATGAATGTAACTGTACTGTATACCTAAAATGTACCAATAAACTCAATGAGAAAAAAAAGAACATATTCCTTCATTAACAACAGTTAATGAAGAAACAAAAACAGTGTTTTCAACAAATGGTCCTGGGAAAAGCTGGACATCTACATGTTTGCATCCTACATAAAAATCCTATCCCAAAACTGAGGAAAGACTGAAGCCTTTGAGGTAAAACTGTATTATTCCTACAAGAAAACTTAGAGGAAAGCTTCACACTGTTGGTAATGTTTGGCAATGATTACTTACCTGTGACACTAGAAACACAGACAACAAAATAAATAATGGATAAATTGGGATTCTTCAAAATTAAAAGTCTTCTGCATCAAAGGATATAATCAGGACAGTGAAAGACACAGAAAAAACCATAGATTGAGAGAAAAATATTTTAAAAAATTAAATCATGTATCTAATAAATACCCAGGATACCTAGACTTTCTTTGACTCAATAACCAAACAACTTAATTTAAAAATGGTCAAAGAACTTGACTAGATATCTCTCAAAGAAGATAAACAAATGGCTAGTAAATACTTGAAAAATGATCAACATCACTGATCTTTAGCAAATAGAATTCAAACAATGAAATAACACTTCATACTTACTTGGATGGCTACTATTTAAAAAGAAACAATGAATTTAACAAGTGCTGATGAGAATGTCATGAAATTGGGACTTCTGTGTTTTGTTGATGGCAATTTAAAAATGGCTCAGTTTATATGGAAGACAATGTGGCATTTCACACAAGAAAACAAGCCTTGAATTATTGTATGATTGAACAATTCTATTTTTGGCCATATACCCTAAAGAACTGATAGTAGAAATCAGAAGAGGTGTTGCTATACCAGTGTTCATGGCAATATCGTTCACAGAAGCCAAATGGTGAAAACAATCCATGTCCATCAACAAATGAATAAGTAAGATTAGCATATATACATCAGAAAATGTTATTCAGCTTTAAAAAGCAATGAAGTGTCTTACATGTGACAGTGTGGATATATCTTAGTGTATGCTAAGTAAAATAAGCTAGGAACAAAAGGACAAATACTGTATAATTCACTTAGGTGTCTATAATAGTCAGATTCAGAGAGAGAAAGTAGAATGGTGGTTATCAAGGGTAAGGGGGCCAAGTATGATGGTGCATGCCTGTAATCCAAGCACTCGAGTACTGAGGCAGGAGGATGCTATAAATTTGAAGCCAGCCTGAGCTACATAGTGTTTTAAAAAAAAAAAAAAAAAAAAAAAAAAAAAAAGGTAAAGGGGAAGAGGGATGGGTAATTAGTGTTTTAATGAAACAGATGATAAAAAAGTTCTTGCGATGACTGTACAACAATGCGAATGTACTTGATAAAACCAAAATGCATATTAAAAAAGTATTAGAGTGCTAAATTTTATATATATTTTTATCACAATAAAATTAATCTCATGAAATAAATGCCATACTGTTCAGTGGGACTGAGGACCCTCCAGAGCTTGTCAAATACCCAGTAAATAGATTGTAGGAGAGCTTCCTGGGGGAGAAACCAGAACCAGGACCCACTGGAGGCCTAGACCAGGCTGGGACACTCACTTAGCATTGCTTCCTGGATGATTCCAACCACTAGAGGGAAGCACGTTGAAGTATGGAGTATCTGAAATGTGGGACCAGGGCAGAAGCCCTTTTGCTTGAGTCCCAGGACAGCTTTTAGCCTTAAGATAAAAATGTAGGGCTGGGGATTTAGCTCAGTGGTTCCACTGCCTGCCTTGCAAGCGCAAGGACCCAAGTGCGATCCTCAGTACAAAACAAAAACATACAAACAAAAAAACCAGATAAAAATATAGCCCAAGGATTTTATACCCATCATACTTTAGACATGCAAGAGACTATAAGAATATTTTCCATGATCTCAGAGATGGCCTGGGGGAGACTGGAGGAAGAGGAGGAGAAGGGGAAGTAAGAAGGATCAAGATGCCAATTCCCCACAATGACTACTTTGGTTATGTATTGCAAAAATGTAAAAAAAGTGTACTTTACTATCATTAAAAGCAGTATTTTTGAAACATTACTCTGATATTTTGCTCTTTGGAACATTAATAGCTTAATTATCTTCCTAAAGAATTATTGTGATAGGATTATTATATTCTTGACTTAATGAAGTAACTATTTTTAAACTTTCTTAGCCATTTTAACATATATGGAATGTGAACAGCCAAAAGGGCCTCCACGATGCTGAGTCCTATAGCCCAACGATGGCTCCGGAGGCAAGATCCAGGGCCTTACTTCCGAAAGCCGTGAACAGCCATAAAGGCCTCCACGATGCTGGACCCTAAAACCCAGGGAGGCTCCGGGAGCTTGACCTAGAAACGAGAAACCCAGGAGGGAACACACCAGGCTAGATGGTAAATAGACCTTTATTATTCTGGCCAGATGGCACTCCCAGAGCCAGGTAGCTCAGAGAGGCAACTGCTCAGGGGCTGAGGTACTTTTTATAAGGTTTTTCTAAACAAAAAGTCAGGGAATTCACAGAACAAGACTGCAAACACATTGCTTATCTTATGCAGGAAATGTTCTACTATCACCTTTTGTCATACCATTTGCCCCTGGGCGGGCTGTTAGTCAAATTAGCAATTAGCATATGAAAAAGCACAGTCTCTGGACTATTAGCATGGAGTCACTTTAGCTTATTCAAGTCTTACATTATATACTTAAAAATTCATGTTTTTGTAAAAAAAATTTTAAAAAATCTACATCCAAAAGATTAACAGACTGCACTAAATATTCCTATCATACCTAATTAAAACCAATATAAAAAATAGGATGATGAAAATGTAAATGTTAGATGCCTTGAAAATGTTGAAATATCATTCAACATATTTTGGGGAGAAAAAGTGGAAAATGTTGCTTGATAAATAGAGTAAATGCACTGCTTTTCAGTTTTTGACTGCTATGAGCAAAAGTCATTAAAACTGACAAACCAACAGAGTCACAAACATATTTGAAAGTATAAAGAGAAACATCAATGAAGTTGACATAAATCACTTTCATTAGTGTTTAAAACAGGCAATTTTTAGATACTTTCAAAACATAAATATTAACATTATTACACAAATATATCTTCATACAAATAAATACAAGAACTTAACTCCCTCTGTCAGTGTTGAAAGGGGTCTCGAGCCCCCTTTGGGTGCCCCTTGCCCAATTATGCCACTCATGCACCGAGAGGTCCGGCAGGAGATCTTTATTGTAGGGAGGTGAGCAGGAGGCAGGAAGGCAGAGAGTGAGAGAGGGGGCGGAGAGAGGGGGCGAGGAGAGGAAGTGCTGGGATATTTATAGGGCAGGCAACGGAAGATCCTTCCTTGGGAGAAGCGGGTCTTTGTTATCCTATCATAAGCCAGGTTGTCTTTTGAATTTCACGCTTTACAATTTCGGCGGGAGAAAGGACTCAGAGTCGGGAAAGAGCCCGGAAGTAAGATATAAAATGGTTGGGGGGGGTTATATTTTAACATGTGTGATCTCCTAACAAGTGTTGCAGCATTGGCACAGCACAGTGAAGTGGCCATGGCACATACAAGGGGCAGATACTTTCAGAATCTAAGACAAGCTGGAGGCAGGCAATGCCTGGACTCAAAAGGAATGTTTTAATGTATTACTTGTATTGAAAATGCATCTGATAACAAATCCTGGCACTCAGTTGATTTTCAGAGTAAGAGCCAGATTTTTATTCAAGAAATGATTGTATCATTTCCAGGTAGAGGGTGAATAAAAATTCAGTTTTCCTTATTTGTACCCTCAATGGCATTCAACGCACGGATGTTAAAATGCATGCAGAAAATAAAGTGGGCAAAGGAATTGGTCAAGTAGGAATCAGAGTTAAAGGTGATGTTAATTGGAAGATGTGGACAAGTCCCATAAGGAATCCTACAAGATACTGTATATTTGTAGTCCCGGGATATGAATTCAACCCTTGGATTTCAAGGGTTTGATTTGAAAAGGAAAAATTTTAGGTAAGTAAACTGAAGTTTCTGTGAACTTTAAAAAATCAAACAGTATAATATTTATACATATTTATGGGGTAGAGTATGATAATCTAATACATCTATTCAGTGTATAATGATCAAATCACAGTATCAACATTTTTATCTCCCCAAGCATTTATCATTTCTATGTGTTGGGTACTTTTGGATATTTTAATTATTTTGAAGTTTATAATAAATTACCATAGACTGTAGTTACCTACTTTGCTATAGAATACCAGATCTGTTTCCCCTATCTAGCTAGTGTGCTATCCCTTATCTGTCCTCTTTTCATTGCCTTGTCTCCCCTAATCTTCCCATTCTCTACTTGTTAGGGAACTGATCATGTTAAAGTATGCTGTGACGCCGCCTCACAGGCTGCATTCTCCTGGTACATCTTGGCTCCTAAAATGACCTCATGCCCTTATCTCTGGTTTCCCTCCCCCAAGGCCACAGTGGTCCAGGAAAGTTGAAACCTGTGTCTGCAGGACTGGGCCCATAAAAGCAATCTGGCCTGTGATAGGTTAAAAGTAGCTCACTCCTCATAAATAAGCAATAGCCCACCCCCAAACTGATAAAAGGACCTTCCTTTCTTTGTTCCTCTCTCTCCTTCTGCTTCTGCTTCTTCTTCCTCTTCTCTCTCTCTCTCTCTCTCTCTGTTCTATCTCTCCTCCCACCCCTTGAATAAAAGTCGGACCTCTCCGTGTGTGTGTGTGTGTGTGTGTGTGTGTGTGTGTATGTGTGTGTGTGTGGCCTAGGTGTTGAGCGTCACTATTCCCTTTCACTAGTGACCACTGTTCTGCTGTCTTCTTCTATGAGATAGAATTTTGCAGCTTCTACAAAAGAGTAAGAATATGCAATATTTGACTTTCTGTGCTTGTCTTATTTTTAAGACATGATGTACATGATGTCATCTATATCTGTGTTATTGAAAATGACAAGATTTAAGTATTTTTATGGCCAAAAAATATTCTATTGTATATATATATCAAATTTCCTTACTCTATTTGAAATATTTCTGGAACATCTGGGGGAAACTTTCCTCTTAACTTTTCCTAAAAGCATCTCAGTGTCCTTATAGCAAATACAGCTTTGTGTTTCATAATATTGTGTCATAAAATATTGACGCCAAGCTGATAAAGCAATATTCAACTAAGTAAAAATTGATTTCACAGGACCAAGTGAAGCTGGTCTGGATTATGGTTCAAAACTTAGGTAACATATCCATGGGAAAAGAATAAAGGAATATTTAAGTAATTCTCTGTAGTTCAGACTTCTCTCACTCAAGTTTTACTTGGTGTCAATAAGCTCAAATGTATCCTTGGCAGCCACTTAGAGAGGAAAGCATCTTGATGTCTTTTGGAAGCTTTAAATCCTGAAGACAACAGTCACACCTGCTGAATAGGAGACCTCACTTCCAAAAGGTGGTGACCAACCATGACCATAAGAACAAAAGTAAGCCCAGTTCTCTAACAGCTCCCACTTATGCCTTCTATCATGTCAAATTTTATGTGATAAGTTACAGCAGCATTTTAAACATTGAAAAAATTTTAGCCATGCTGTATGTCAAGCAGAGAGCCTTCTAGAGGGATCGCCACAGAGTGCTGCTTGTCTCTCCTTAGCAGGTGAGGAGCCTCCTACCATAACCTTGGCCCTCCTCCCCTGGGCAGGTTGAGGCATAAGCACCCGAGGGCCTCACCAACCCCTGGCCTCAGCTTCTGGCCAAACCCACTTCAGGCCTCACCTTCCTTCCAGGTGGTACTAGGCCTTACGGCCTAGGCCTCACCTTCTTGCCAAGCATGACCAGGCCTCTCTAACTCCAGACCTTACCTTCCGTTCAAGCCTTCCCCACCCTCACCAATCCCAGGCATCACCTTGCCACCAATCCTGCTCTAAGCATCCCTCATGCTGAGCAGCAAGAGTGTGAAGTGCAGCAAGTAAGGAGGGGTCTGGATTGTGGAGAGAGGCCAGCACAGACAGGGAGGCTGGTGGGAAAAGGGCCACCCACAATCAGGAGCTAGGATTAGGTTAGGATGAACTGTGGGTTTAGCTCTGGTGTTAGGTGTTGGTCAGGCTAGTTTTACATTAACCTCAAGTTGTGAGGAAGTATTTATGCTCTAGTTTGTATTATTGCTTGGTATATTGTTAGGCTTATTGCCTACAATCAGGTCAGCTCTGAGTGGAATCTTTATAAGATCACAATTCTTGGGCCCACTTCATTTTCACCACTTACCCTGCCTGGGGGAAAACTTTTAATTCATAAATTGGAGATTCAGTCTATTTCTTTACATTCCTCTGTTTTGACAACTTCAAGCAGGTGTTTTGGGAATTTGTCAACTCCTTTGTCTGAATTTTCACAACTGGCATTATGTCACTATCAACAGATATAGTTATTTCCCCTGGAAAGTCAATAGCAGTTTAACATGAGATATAACTCTACAGATTTGCTAATTTTTAGGGAAATATTATTGGCAAAGTGCAGGTGGTATATTGTCATGAAAATTATATTTCTAGGAATTTCTTTAGCATACTCATTTGAAAATTCTTTTATTTATAATCTCTGTTACATAGAATAACTCAGAACCACATTTCTCTCAGTGTAAAATGCTGTTAAAATATATTTTCAGGTTTTTTTTTCTTGGTACCTGGGATCAAACTCAGAACCCTGCCCTTGTGAGACAGGCATGCTGCCCCTGAGCTAAATCCCTGGCTATTTTTTTCAGTTTTAAAATTTAGTGACACCATTTCACACCACTTCAGTTAAACTTTTTTTTTTTTAAAGAATATCACTGTAATTCAGGCTCACCAAGTAGCTAAGGCTAGCCTCGAACTCATGGTGATCCTCCTGCCTCAGCCTCTTGAGTGCTGGGATTACAGGTGCATGCCAACACTCTTGGTTTAAACTTCTTGTTTACCAGTAATGACAAGATTGATGTATAATCTTCATTGCCAGACAGTGATGACTGTCACAATGGAGTAAAATGGCTGTTTCTTGCTATTCAGCTGTTACAGACCCAAGATTGTCAGAGCATCTTTGAATGTCTTATCCTTTTTAGATTGTCACTGAGTACAGTTTGCCAAATAACTTTTAAGGCACTAGAACATACCTGAATTAAGAATGATCTCATTTTTACTTGTCTTTATGCGCACTTAAAGTCAGGTATCCCATCTAAAGTGTGTACATACCCTGTCTGGAATTCCCACACTTCCCCAGTTAGATCAGAGATGAATGAGGAGGAAACACTTTTGACTAAGATGTGGGGTTGGGAGAGTGAAAAAAATTTTTACATTGATTTTACTCTTTTGCAAATATTACAAGGTATTTTTTTTTTTTAACACCAGGGATTGAACTTGGGCCCTTATGCTTGCGAGGCAGGTGGCAGAATCACTGAGCCAAATCCCTGGCCCTTTTTGCAAATATTACAAATGGGGAGTACAAAATAGAAAAAGTGTATAGTAGTGAGAACATTTGCTCTATAAATTGTTAACCTTTAGAGATATAATGGCTGCTAAAAATAGAGTCCTTACACTAAAGGAAAATTTATGCCATTTTGAAAATAACATCTTGTTCCATAAATGCAGCCCAACTAAATATTACTGTTAGCTCACAAATCAGTGCTGTCAGGAGAATGAGTAAAGTAGAAAAACTTTCAACCAGTGACTTTCAGTTCTAACCTATGTAATGTAATCAAACATGGTCATACAGAATTTTTATATTTTTCTTTGTACAGAGGTTATGTATTCCTGGTGTTTTTTTAAAAAAAGGAAACATTTTAAATCCCACAAATCAACATTTTCCATCATTCATGAATGAACTAAGATTTTCTGAAATTTCTTTAAATTTTATGCTTAACAGCAGAGAACCTGGATTTTTTTATATACATATATGTCTGCTTCCACTAAAAATGCTGTCATAGTACTTATGAGGAATTTATCTTGTGCATGATATTTTTAGTTGATAAGGCATTAACTTATATTATAATCCCTTAGACTATGTATTTGGCCTGTGAAATGCACATTTTAATGTCAGCCATGTATAAATACTGTTGTATAATCTTCTTTGGTCAGAAACATTTGGACATGTAGTGCCACTTGGGTCAGGATTTTCTTCAGTACCATTTATTTAGCAAGCCAACTGTCTTCAGTGTATGCAAGTAGCAAAACTTTGTATGGTACAATAGAATATAGTTCTCACACTAACTTTCACATGAGGAGTTCTTCTGGAAGCCAGTCTAGCAAAATTAGAGGGAAAGTTCTAAGAAAATTTAAGAGAAAAAGTCAACATTTTCAGGCTAAATTGTTGAATCTACTAAAGATAACACATAATGTCTACTATCTCAGTTCTCCAGTGTTTGGGGTTAGTGTTGAGCCATCATTTGAACTTATTTGTGAGGTAGCTGAATCACAGTGGGCAGCTAAATGTTAGTTTCATGTTCCTCCTGTATAAACAGAAAGCAAGCAGTTATTGTAAACTGACTTGCAGACAAAGCAGGAACTGCACATTTAAGGAAAATGAACTTTAACTTTTATAAAGAACAGATCTCTACCTTAATCTTCCTTTAAATAGATTTTCACATTGTTTTTGTGAATTACAATTTAAAATATATATTTTTTACAACAAACTGTCTCTAGAAAAATTTTATTCAAAGGTTATACTGTTAACATATATGATCAATTTATAACAAAAACATAACTTATGTAATAAAATATGGTACTGGATCAGCATATTTTAAAATTGTTATAAGATCATATTTGTGTCTCAAACTATCACATACTGATGCAAGCACTTGATATCTAAAAAAGAACATATAACATATTTGAGGTTGGAAACACCCAAAATCATTGCTTTTGAACTTATAAGGAGTTTTAGTAAAATCAAAGAGACTTAAAAATAAAAACTCATTTTAAGCACTTAATTTAAACAAATATTAGATAGACACTAAAATAATAGCCCTTTACTGATTATAGAGAAGCAAGCAAGCCTTTCACTATCTCTTACAACTGTTAGCATCAGGCAGCATAAGCAAACCTATTAACAAGCCAGGTAACTTAAAGCTATTAACTCTTTATATCAAATGATTTTTTAATGAATTTAAAAACAATGTTATTAGAATATAAAATAAATTGTGCTTACATAAATAATTAAAAATGATGAACAGATATAATCCTCAATCACTTTGAGACTTATTTTCTTAAGCTCATTTTCACTAGTTGACCTGCAGATTGATAAAGCTCTATTTTTAGATATTTGAGCTTGTTATGTTAGTATATATATATCAGATATATATATCAATAAACTATGAAATATGCATAGTATTTAAATATATTATCATTTATAAATTTTAAAGAAAATGTAAATTTATATTTAACAAATATCTTTAGTATTTTAACTTAATTATATATAACAGAGCTTTTATTTCTCTAATTTTTAGCAATTACATTTACATTGTATGTAAAATGTAAAATATTTGACAAACAAGTAATTATCTTAAAGAAAACTTTTATTGGCAAAAATATTTAAAAGTTGTCAAAATCTCAAATTTCCCTTTGTATATACTATAACAGAATAGTATTTAAATTTCTTAAGGAATTTTGGGGCTTTTGAACTTGAATCTTCATACTGACCACAATGAATTATTTATAATCAAATTTTATGTCACCAAAAGCAAACTATTTTGGGAAACAAGGATACCCATAAGTGAATCTACTTGGAAGACCATAAAGGGAACTTTATCAGTTGTGGGCATTGAAAATGGAATAGCTCAGAAAATAAGGAAAGATCTAAAATATAGGAAGAAAGATTTCTTTTGTACAATCATGTTAGAGTTGAGTAAGTTAATATATATGTAAATATGGACTCCACTTTTTCAGGAAATTAGGAAGAAGTACAGCATGGCTGGACAATGCTTATTTAACTAATTAAACTTATTTAACTAATGTCTATCAAAGAGGATCCCCAATACAAATTTAGAAGCAATTTAGGCTTTATATTGACTGTTGCTATATATCATTGTTTGAGAAGCTAAATAATTTAAACTTTGAAATAAAAGAATACCCAGACATTGAAATATTTATATTGTCTCAGTGGTTAACTGACTTTGATTTTTAGGAGTTTTTAAGATCCTAACAAACTAAACAATTTTAATTATATTTTTATGCTCTTTTATTTGTTTTCTTGAGACAGGGTTTCACAATGTATTTCAGGCTGGCCTTGAACTTTGTATCCCAGGGTGGCCTCAAACTCCCAGCTCCTGCCTCAGCTTCCTGAGTGCTGGTATTACAGGCCTGTGCAACCATACCCAGCAATTAGGATTTTTAACTTTTGTGAAACTGAAACTTTTTCTGATATTAAAACATCTCAAGTATAAATTTGATTAGCTAATGCAGGGGAAATTTACAGTAGCAGTTGAGGACACCTTTGTTGTATCTTTTAAAACTTTTTCGTTTTTGGAGACAGGGTCTCACTTTGTACCCCAGGGCAGCCTTGAATTCACAGCAATCTTCCTGTTCCATTCTACTGCATGCTGGGATTACAGGAATGCATCACCATGCTTGGCCTTTTAAAAACATTTTTAAAAAGTCATGTGAATGTGAAAGATGTATTTGGGTTTATGTTTTTAAGTTACTGAGCACTTTTTAAAAAAAGTAATCTGGTACCATCTCAACAATATATAACTACAAATATACAGGTAGGCATAACATAATATATACATTATGATAACAAACATAAAGCAATGACTTAAAGTTATAATTTATCAGCTTTTAAAAAGTTTGGGGCTGGGGATTTAACTCAGTGTTTCCACTGTCTGTTTTGCAAGTGTAAGGTCCTGAGTTTGATTCCTGATACTAAAAAAAAAAAATTATTTTCATGTTTTTTAATAGTCTTATGCAATATTTAATCTTAAAATTGCATATCTGAAGGTAGAATTGAGATTGTACCAGGTTGGAAATATATATATCTCAAAGGAGATTATTTGAAAAAAAATTTTTTTTTGGTACTGGGGATTGAACTCAGGTTCCTGTGCTTGCAAGGCAGGCGGCTGAACCACTGAGCTAAATCCCTGGCCCTGAATTTGAATTTCTTATTCTTCACCTTAATTTATTATAGATCTTAGTCAATTCAACTTTTTATAGTGCTAAAATTTAGATATAGATGGTCAGAAATTTGTCTTAATCTAATATGAAAAATAATTGTCTAGAAACAATATTCCCCACAAAGAAAAACACAAAGGCAAAACATCTGCATCTTAGCCAATCTTATTTTAATGAATCTTTTTAAGGACAGCCCTATGAAATCAGTGTGCTTTCATATATATGTATATATGTGTATCAATAAAATCACCCCTTTTAAGTTACAAGTAACTAAAACTTTGTTAGGGTGCTGCAAAGCAGCACAAGCATTTTCATTTTTGAGCAGTCTATAACAGCTTCTTAAACACACCAGTATGTTTTTTATCTTTAAAAATATTTTAATCTAAAGTTTTTTTTTGTGGACAGATGGTTCAAGAACCTTGATTTCGTTATTGGCTCACAAAGAAACCTCAGAATTATTTGGATCCCAAATGCCTTATAGAATTTTAGATGGTACTGAATGAGAAACTCTGCTGCTCAACCTAGAATAAAGGTGGTTATAAAAAGGGAAAGATAAACGAAAGAAAAGCATATAAAAACATTTAAAAGCAGACCCAAACAAAGGGGTATTCTAAACCAAATGAAACCAAAACAAATGTGTGGAATTTTATTTTTTCCTTTGACTCTCATTCACACCAATCTCTTCTCACACCAAAATGACCTGCAATAGGTCTAAATGGCCCCAAGTAGTCAAAGTCCTTGCCTCACCCAGTAGGCACTGCTGGATGACCCAAGAGAGGTCCCAACTGTGGAGAGAGTAGATCCTTGCAGTGCACTTTGAGGGGGAAACCAGGCCGAGTCCATCAACTCCAAATAAGATGAAACCTGGAACTTGTAAGTTTATTAGGTCACAGCACCTGAAACTTTTTTGTAACCAACAAAAGCATTTATTGGCAGCTGATGCAGGCGATGGGAAAAAGGGGAATTTCAGGGTTCAAAGGTGCCCCTGGCAGTTGCTGGAGTGTCCTTGGAGTCCCAACAGCAGGTTAAGTTATCGAGAAGAAAGCAATCTCTTTCCCAAGTGATCATCAGGATACAGGAACCTCAGCAGCAGGAACTAAACCCCTTCACGGTCATCAAAACTGTTAACAGCTGTAGTGGGTTGACTAATAGGCAACTTGTAATACCCAGCTGAGCTGAATCAGCATGGTCTGGGTGTGGAGGATCCACCTGAAGATTGTTACCAATAGCCATAAAAAGAGAAATGGGGAGGAAGATCCGGGCCTGTTGATTTTCTAGAAGCTTGCTGTTGATGGTTTTCCTCATGCAAACTAGATTGTTCTCATCCAAGGAAGAGCTCAGGACCTCATTGTAGCTGGGAATGGCTGCTGCTTTCATCAGGGGATCTCTGACCTTTACTGTGAGTATCACTTTTGGCCTCCAGTGTGGATCCCTCAGCTTGGTGGTACAGATCCTTCATCTCATGAGCATGGATTTTCTGGCTTCCACCACTGACCTTTGGGCCTTCCAGGTTGAGATCCTCAATACAGACAAGCATGGGCTTGTCATGGGCTCTAAGCCACTGTCTGCACTTGAGGACATTGCCTTGGACTCTAAACCTTTAGCTGGATTTGTGTGAAAAACTGCTAAGATCTAGGCCCTCAGTTGAATATTTTGGGCTTCTAGTGTGCAGTCTAACTGTTGGACTCCTTTGCATTTGAATCTTTGGGTAATTATAAAATACTCTTATACGTTATGTGTCCTATATTTAAAGTGTGCCCTCTCACAGTCCTGCGGACTACAACAGGTAGGTTAAATGATAGTCTTGGAATTTAAGTTCCTGTGTATTGGAGAGTGGGTTTGATAGTATCAGCATCACCCTGGCCCTCCCTTCACCTCCTCCACCCTGCCCTATTTTTAAACATTTAATTTTAATAAGGCAGTAGAGAACACAAGAAATTATTTCAACAAATTTAAAAACTTTAAAAAAGTTTTGTTTTAAATTTTACTAAGAACGGCTCACTATCTGAAGCTCTATTCCTTTCAACAAATTTTGGGCAGTAACAAGATAATTTCTTACAGGATCATGCTCATTTAGATAAGAGATGAAATGAAACATTCAGCTGGTGGGTTTTCTCCTTACTGTGTGCAGCAGCTGGTTCTGCTTATTGCACTCCTCACCATTACCCACGCCATGCAAACAGAAATTGTCTCTTGTCCTGATTGGCTGCTGTGGGTAAACCAGTCCCATTTTTTCAGCTGTCTACTTAGAGCTCTATCATCACAAGCTTCAGGACATTCTGCTGAATGAAAGGATGGTGGAGCAGCAAAGGATATTGCAGGCCCATGGACACTACTTTGAGCTCTACTCCAACTGCCTCCTCTTCCCCTTGACCTGGACATGAAGTCTCTGAGCCAATGCTGCTCAGGTGAGTGGTCACTGGTTTATGTGGCCCAATGCCATGCATGCCTGCACCCTCATGCTTGTGGGATCCTTGGCCCCTGAACTGCTCCCTACTTGATTCCTGGATTTGTTCATAGGCAAATTTACCCTATATTGTAATCTTGGCCAAAGCCTTCTTTGTTGTTGCTTTACTTGGTATACACTTATGATTCATAATAATTATAATTATCTTGTGGAATTGGTACATATACATATTACATCTTAGTTTTACTTTTACTTTCCTTTCTCTTCCCAGTCTTACCCACTTTTTCTTTTCTTTCTTTCTTTCTTTTTTGGTGCTGCTGATCAAAATCGGAACCTTGCACTTGTGAGGCAGGTGGCAGAACCAGTCTTCTCTTTTAAAACCTAGATCCTCTTCTCACCTCCACAAAATCTACATCCCTTTTTCTTTTCACTTTTCTTTGATGTAGCATTTAAATTATGTGTATTTTTAGCTTTTTCTATAAAGGAAACTGTTCAATATTTAACCCTTTGTGGGTAGTTCATCTCACTTAGCATTATAGTCTCAGGATGCATTCATGTTTCCACAAATGAATCAAATTTATCTGTTTTTTTTGGAGATGCTATAGTTTAGGCTTGCCTTGAACTGGCTTGGATAACCAGGCTGACTTCTATCTAACAGTAATCTTACTGCCTCAACCTCCTAAGTGCAATTTATCTCTCTTTATGGTGAGTAGTATTCCATTTTGTATATGTACCATAAATTTTTCATATATTTATCATTTGGTGGATTGTCGCGAGCCGCGACGTCAGGATCCTGCCAGCAGGTCCTAAACCTGAAAGGACGAGGACAGACAGACAGGAGGCACTTTTCTTCTCATGGCACTAGCCAGCTTTATTACAGAACCTTTTCCTTTTATACTCTCCAGCTGTGCGGCTGCAAGAGGAGCGAGAGTGCCGTCCACACATTCCAGAAGGAAACAATAACAACTATTATGGGTTACATCTGCTAGGCAATAGATCAGACCACCAGCTGAACTAGCCCGTTGCTACTGCTCAGGTGAATCACAGGTCAATATGGCTGTGCTCATGTCACGTTCTTAATGCTCTCTATAGTGGATAAATAGGTTGTTTCCAAAATTTAGATATTGTGAATTGTGCTGTTACAAACATTGAAAGCATGTATCTCTGTAAGATGTCATCGCATCTTTAGTGAAAATACCCAGAATAGTTATACCTGAGTCGAATGGATCTCTGATTTTTAGTTTGTTGGGTGACTCTCTGGAGTGTTTATTTTATTTCTTATTGCAATAAACTTTGCAGGATGGTTCCTTTTCCCCCTCAGCCCCACCTGCATTACTTTTTGTGTTCTTATGCATGCTTACTGGAATGAGCTCCAATATAATCGGGTTTGATTTGAATTTCTCTAATGGACAAAGATATTGAACATATTCTTTCTACATTTTGTGGCCATAAATGAGTTCTTATTTTTTAAATTTGGTCTTTATTTTGGAGTGTCTAACATTTTTGAGTTTTTGAAATATATTTTAAATGTTAATCCTCTGTCCAGGGAATAGCTGACAAAGATTTTCCCCCTCTGCAAACACTCTCTTCAGTCTGTTTGGCATTTCCTTTGCTGTAAAACATCTTATTTGACATAATATCGTTTGTTGATTGTTGTTATTATTTCTTCTGCAGTTGAGTTATTCAGAAAGTCCTTGTTCCTGTGCATGTCTTCAAGAGCTCTATTTATTTTGTTTTCCGTCCTATTCTGTTTCTGGTTTAATATCTAGTTCTTTTGTCCTTTTGACTTGGTTTTTGTAGAGAATGTGTGAGAATTGGGTCTGGATTTTGTTTTCTGTACTAGGATCATGAGCATTTCCAAGACAATTTTTGAAGCTGCTGTCTTTCTCCATTGTATGTTGCTTGACCCTTTGTCCAAATTCAAGTGGTTAAAGGTGCCTGGATTTGTTTCTTCATTCTGACTTCTATTGCAATCAACACGTACGTTTTTGTGCCAAAAAGCATGATATATTTATCACTGTGAGTTTACAATATAATTTTAAATATTGAATAATGATTCATCCTGCTTTGCTCTTATGCTCAGGATTCTTTGGCTACTCTTGGTCTTTTCTTTCTTCTTGTGAATTGTAGCAGTGTGCTTTGTAGTTTTGTAAATAATACTGAAAGTAGTTTGATGGGAAGCACATTAAAAACATCTGTCATTTGTGAGAATATGAACATTTTGACTATACTTTCTGGCCGTGCCTATCCAGGAGCAAGGAGTGTCTATTTTTTAGTGTTTTCAATCTTTCTGTTATTTAGTACACTACAGTTTTTGTTATAGGGGATGTTTAATTTTTTGTTATGATCATTCTCAAGTATTTGCTTTTTTTGGAAAGTGTCATTAATGGGATTATTTACTGATCTCTTTTTTTTTAGTGAGATAATGCTTTGTCTGCAGAAACAGTATTGATTTTTGTACTTTGAAATTTTTGATCATGATTTTGCTATGGTCTGATACTGCCTGGTTCAGAAATTTTCCAGTTTTTGTTGAATTGTTAGTTTTTGACATTGAGAATTATTTCTGGGTTTTGAATACAAATTTATTGTGCAGTATTTGTTTTTCAAGGAATAATCCTGTATTTGGCTTGTTTTATTGATGTTAAAACATATCAGTCAGAGAGAAATCAAAATGATTTCTATACTGATTCACATAAATAATTGGTATATAAAAATTTACATACATATCAATTAAATATAAGTAAAAAATAAATAGAAGAGATATATAGTTGTAACATGAAATATATTGAATTCACATATATACATATGTCATTTAATTACTTGAATGACCTATGACTGAGGTAAACTGGATTTATGATCTGCCACTGGGACTTATAATCCATCTTTTTCTTTACACAGGTCTCTGCAACTTGTTTTTAGTGCCTCAATGTTTTTTTTGGGGTGCAGTACATGTTTTTTTTATACAGTATTGTAAAATGTGTTGGTTGTACTGTATGGTACAGAAATGTAGTTTTTATCCTTCTTTATATTACAGTGCTGTATGTAAGAATTTTGCAAATGAAAGCAAAGTTATCAAATTGGAATTTCCTTTAACCCTTTCTTTGTTCTGAATATTGCACTGAACATACTAATATACAATTTCTAATCTATTGAACAATTCATTTAATGACTTAGTGGCAGGAAGAGAACCTGGTCAATAAATGAGGAATATTGGTAATACATAATCTATTAAGTTTACATAATTCATATGTAATAGATACACAGTGTATATATAATTGATACATAATTGATATATCAAGATGCTTGATCATGAATTTTGTGAATTTTAAAATTTTTTTCACTGTTTTTTGGTACTTTTTTGTTGTAAAGTACAGTTACATTCATCAGTGGGATTTTGTACCTTTACATGATGTATCTTGGTTCTTATTTTTCCCCATATTCCTGCCCTCCCTTCACTCACTCCACCCTTCCATATTTACAAAGACTTTACCAATTTTTTCCTTTTCTTATATTTTTTCTTTTCCCTTCTTTCCTTTCCCCTACCCTTCTCGCTTCTCCTACTCCTTTAGCCCTTTTTTCCTATTTCACATTATCAATTGTAAAATTGGAATCCTATTTACACTTTGTTTTTCACACCAGAAAAGCCATGTGGTATTTACACATGTGTGTCCTATTTATTTCACACAAGAGTATGGCCTCAATATTCATCCATTTAGCTATTAATGTCTCTAGTTTCACATTCTTTTTTTTTTCATACCGGGGATTGGACTCGGGTCCTTGCGCTTGCAAGGCAGGCCACCGAACTGCTGAGCTAAATGCCCGGCCCTAGTTTCACATTCTTTATGGGTGAGTACTACTTGGTTTTATAGAAAAACAACATCTTCTTTCTTCAGTCTCCAACTGATAGGCAATTGGGCTGTTTCCAAATTTTAGCTATTGCAAAATGTGCTGCTATAGACATGAGTGCACTTAATTGCAATGGTATGATCCTTTTAATTCTTTTGGAAAGATATCCAGCAGAAGGATAGCTGGGTAAAAGGGACCTCTAATCCTAGGTTTTTTTTTTTTTTTTTTAGGTATCTCTTATTGCTTTCCGCAGTGATTGCACCAGTCTGCACTCCCACCAACAATAGAGAAGGGTTCCTATCTCTCCACAACCCCACCAGCAAATTTATTGGTTAATTTCTTGTTAGCCATTCTTTGTGGGGTGAGGTGGATTCTCAGTGTTGTTTTCATCTACATCTCTTGAATGACTGGTGTTGAACATTTTTTCATATATTTATTATCATTTCTTGTTTGAGAAATGTCTGATCATTTCAGATGCCCATTTTTGAACTAGATCTTTATATTTGGGGGTCGCCTGATTTTTTTGAGTTCTTTATATATTCTATTTAGTAGACCTTTGTCTGAGGAACAGATGGTAACTTTTTTCCCCACATTGTAGGTTGTCTCTTAGATCTATTGTTGGTTTCTCTTGTGGTGCAGAAGCTTTTTAATAAGATGAGATCCCAGTTGTTGATTCTTTGTGCTTGTTCCCATGCTTCTGAGGATTTGTTCATAAAGTTTTTTTTCTTATGCCAACGTCTCTGAAAGTTCTACATATCTTCCAGCAAGTTTAGTGCTTCTGTTTTAGTAGTTAGGTCTTTAAACCACTTCAATTTTAATTTAGTTTATGATGAGATATATAGGTCTAGTTTTAATCTCCAGCAGGTTACTTTTGTGAAGTACATGATACTCTGTTTGACCTTTGTGTTCAGGTTGATGCCAAGAGTCAGATATATGATTGTATTACAGTTCAAGTCCCAGAACATGTTCTGTTTTGTGTTTGGGTTCCATTCTGGGTTTGTATTCTGATTTTTTATTTTGGTCTTGAGAGGTACAGGGTTCATGTTCCAGTATGTGTATAGATTCGTGTTCAGGCTTGCTTCAGGGTTTGATTTTGAATTTGTGTTTGGATTTGTGTCTGTGTTTGGTTCAGATTAATGTTTGGTTCAGGTTGATATTCTGGGATATATTCAAATATGTGTTTGATTTATTGTTATGGGTAAAGTTTGGTCTTTTATGGGTCTTTTTTGGCATAACAGTTGGTGTTTACAATTTAGGACTGAGTTTCTATTGAAGTTTAAGGTTCTATTTTGATATTGTGGTTTATGTGCCAGTTTGGGTTTAATTTTTGCATGGGATCCTTTTTGGCTGTGTGATCTACTGGGTGTTTGGATTACCTTAGTGGGTTGTGTATGTGTTACACTTAGTTGGGGATGGGTAGAAGTTAGGTTTAGGACTGGAGGATGAATTAATATACATGCTGGGGTAGGGGATAGGATTAAGAGTACTGAAAAATTTAAAGTACAATGGGAGAACAGTTGAGGATTAAGATTAAGGTTTAATATTTAAGGTTAGGGTTAGAGGTAGGATTAATTTAGGGTTAGGAGTAAGGGAAGGGTTAGCATTAGAACCATGGGTAGAGGTAGGGGGAGGGGAAATTTAAAGTTAGATTTTGAGTTAGAGGGTTATGGTTTGGGCAAGGATTGGGGTTAGGGATAGGGTTAAATATATATTTAGAATTTAATTCCCTGATTTTTATACTCTGAGAATGAAAAACAAAATTAGAGTTAGAGTTACCATTTATGATTAGACTTTAGATTTTGGTTGGGGTTAGGAATAATATAAGGGAATTAAAGTTAGGGAGTTAGGGTTAGGGTTAAAGTTTGGGGTTAGGGTAAGGCTTTAGGGTTGGGGTTAGGATATTTAATTAGGATTAGGTTTTAGGGTTGGTATTAGGGTTTGGGTTAGGTTTATGGTGAGTGTGAGAGTGAGGGCTAGGGTTAGAGTTAGGGTTAGGGTAAGGGTTAGGATTAGGGTTACTTAGAGTTAGAGTTAATGGTTAGGGTTAGTTTTAGGGGATGGGATTAGGGTTAGGGAATAAGGGCTTAGTGTTAATGTGAGGGATAGGAGTTAGGGTTAGTCTTAGTGTTAATGTTAGGTTAGGTTTACTGTTAGGTTTAGGATTAGTGTTTATGGTTTTCCTTAGGGATTAGGTTAGGGTTAGGGTTAGCCTTCATGGATAGTGTTAGAATTGAGGTTTTGGGACAGCTTTAGATTTAGGATTAAGTTATGCATTATGAATGTGTATGGAGTTCATGTGCCTGATTTTTGCAGTGAGTGTGAAAGTTCGGGCCAGCATGTTCATGAGGGTTAGGAATAGTGTTGGATTCCAGGTACTTGAGCATTGTAGTGTGTATTGGGTTGTGCTTTGGTTGATTGTAGGGTCAATCTTATGTGTACGGTTAGAATATTGTTTCAGTTTCACCCCCTGCATAGTGGAGTATCAGTTAGATGCTTAGTGTTTGTGTTGATTTTAGGGTTTGGTTTAGGATTGGTTTAGGAATGTAAATCCCTG
The DNA here is from genome assembly GCF_012274545.1 of Fukomys damarensis. Lineage (NCBI taxonomy): Eukaryota > Metazoa > Chordata > Mammalia > Rodentia > Bathyergidae > Fukomys > Fukomys damarensis. The sequence goes on from NW_022900915.1 coordinate 48,492,338, forward strand.
GTTTAGTGTTCATGGTAAGGTAGAGTTATCCTTCTTTTTGGTGTTATGAGAGTGTAGGAATTTCAGTATCTGTGTATTGTAGTGTGAGTCTCATATTTAATATAAGCATTCAATTTGGCCTCAGGTTTAGGCATAGTATTTCAAGTACCACTGTATTGGAATGTGGGATTAAGGCTTTGGTTAAGGATTGGTTTAATATATGGGGTCTGTGACATGGATGGATCTCAATTACATGATACTTTGCATGTGAGATTGCAGTTTAGGGCCAGTATATTTAGGAGGGTGAGGCACAGTTTGGGATTATAAATTCCTGAGCATTGCAGTTTACAAAGGATTCATACAGTTTGGCTTTAATTTAGGATTAGGATTTGGCTTAGGTTTAGGCATAGAATCAGAATTTCACTACCTATGTAGTGTAGTATGCATCTGAGTATAGTGTTCATGTTAATTTTAGGATTAGATTTTGGAATCATTGAGGTATGTAAGCACCTGGGTTAGGGTTCGTGGTATGTTTAGGGTTTGATTTAGGGCTGGGGTGAGTGATATTCTTTGAATTTCTGTTCCTGGTTATTGGAATGTGGGTTTCATAGTTAGTGTCAGCATTAGATTTGGCGTGACGATTAGGAATAGCGTGGGATTTCAAGTTATGCTGTATTAGAACTGGGAAACAGTGTTTAGGGTTAGGGTTAAGGTTCTGCTTGGTGAAAGGGATATAGATGGAATTCAAGTGCCTGATGATTTGAGTTTGTGACTGAAGGTTAGGGCAAGGATTTTTATGAGCCTGAGGTATACTGTGGTATTCCAAGTACCTGAGCATTGTAGTGCAGCTCAGATGGGTAGTGATAGCTTTAGTGTTAGTTTTAGGTTTAGGACTCAGCCTTGTGTTAGGTATAGCTAAAGAATTTAACTCCCAGTTTGCTGGAGTGTGGGTTAAATGTTTAATGGTAGTGTAAATTGCAGGATTATGGGTAGCAGTGGTGTGTGACCTAGGTTACGGTTAGGGTAGGTTTAGAGTTAGAATTAAGGTTGGGCTAAGTCTTAGTCTTGGAATTTAAATACCTGTATGTTGTAGTGTGTTTTTAATAGTTTGTATCATGGTTAAATTTGGCAGGAGGGTTAGGAAAGTGTACTATTTCAAGCACCTCAGTATTGGAATGTGGGATTAAGGGATTTGTTTAGGGTTAGGATTCATTTTGTGGATAAGGATATGGAAGGAATCGAAGTTACCTTGTAATTGGAGTATGAATGTGACATTTAGGGAAAGGATTTTTCTGAGGTTGAGGAATAGTGTTGGATTCCAAATACCAGAGCATTGCAGTAGCTCTGATAAGTACTGTTAGAGTTAGCATTAGAGCTTGGATTAGGCTTAGGGTTAGGAATCACGCAGGAATTTCACTTCCTTTGTGTTGCAGTATGGGTTTGAAGGTTATTGTTACTGTAAATATCAGGTTTAGCATAGGGAGTGGTGTTAGAAGGCATGAAACTGGGATACTGTTAGGGTCATGGTTCGGGTAGCTGTTCAGTTGGGTTAGGGATAGATTTAAGGGTTTACA
>NW_022900915.1:48493976-48503269 GCF_012274545.1 Fukomys damarensis
TGACAGGTTTAGTGGTAGGATTAGCTTAGGCCTTATGAATATGGGTGGAGTTCATTTACCTGATGATTGCAGTGTGAGTATGAAGGATAGGGCAAGTATGTTCATGAGGGTGAGGAATAGCACTGGATTCCAGGTACTTGAGCATTGCAAACATAATGGGTAGTACTTGGGATGAGTATAGGTTAGGCTTAGTTTTAGGGTTAGGAGTAGTTTTAGAATTTCACCCCATGTATACTGTAGTTGAGTTAGATTGTTAGTGTTAGTGTTAATTTTGTGGTTCAGGTTAGGATTGGTTCAAGAATGTAAGTACCTGGGTATGAGTCGTGGCTGGGTTATGGTTAGACTTTATGTTAGGCTCAGTGAGAGTGTAGGAATTTCAGTCCCTGTGTATTGGATTGTCAGTCTCATAGTTAATATCAGCATTCAGTTTGGCCTTTGGTTAGGAATAATGTAGGATTTCAAGTACCACTGTATGGGATCTTGGGAGTAAGGCTTAGGGTGAGGGATGGTGTCTTGGACATGGATGAAACTCACTTACATGATAATTTGAGTATGAGATTGTAGGCTAGGGCCAGGATTTTTATGAGGGTGAGGTAGAGTGTTTGATTCCAAGAACCTGAGCATTGCTGGTTAGCTAGGATTTATAGAGTTTGGCTTAAGATTACGGTGAGGATTCAGCTTAGGGTTAGGCATAGTGTTACAATTTCACTACATATGTAGTGGAGTATGGGTTTGCGTTTAGTGTTATTGTTAATTTTAGGATTAGGTTTAGAAATCATTTAGGAATGTAAGCACCTAGGTTAGGGTTCTTGCTACATTTAGGGTTAGGTTTGGATGAATGATAGTCTTCGAATTTCAGTTACTGGGTATTGGAGTTTGGGTTCCATAATTAGTGTCAGCATTACCTTTAGCCTGAGCTTTATGAATAGTGTGGGATTTCAAGTACCACTGCACTGGTTAGATTTAGGGATAGGCTTGGTGAAGGGGATATGAATGGAATTCAAGTGCCTGATAATTTGCATTTGTGAATGAAGATTAGGGAAGGGATTTATATGAGCCTGAGGTATACTGTGGGATTCCATGTATCTGAGAATTGCCGTGCAGCTCCGATGGGTAGTGTTAGCTTTAGTGTTAGTTTTCAGTTTAGACTCTGGTCTAGTGTTAGGCATAGTGTCAGTATTTCACTCCCAGTGTACTGGAGTGTGGTTTGAATGTTTAATGTTAGCATAAATTGTGGATTATGGGTAGCAGAGGTGTGGAATTCCAGGTACATAGTTTAGGGTTAGGGTAATTGTAGGTTTAGAGTTAAGTTTGGGGCAAGTCTTAGTCTTGGAATTTATCTAGGGGTATGTTTCAGTGTGGGTTTCATAGCCACTATTGTGATTAGATTTGGCATTAGGTTTAGGAATATTGTAGTATTTCAAGCACCTAAGTACTGGACTGTGCAAGTAATGGATTGGTTTATGGTTAGGCTGTTTTGTGGGGATAATGGCATGGATGGAATTGAAGTACCTTTTAATTTGAGTGTTAGGGCAATGATTTTTCTGAGGGTGAAGAATAGTGTTGGACTCCAAATACCAGAGCATTGCGGTGTAGCTCTGATGAAGTACTGTTAGATTTAGCATTAGGACCTAGATTAGGCTTAGGTTTAGGAATCATTCCAGAATTTCATTTCCTGTGTATTGCAGTGTGGGTTCAAAGGTTAGCGTTACTGTAAATTTTAGGTTTAGGATTGGGAGTGGTGTCAGAATGCGTGCCCCTGTGTTATTTTTAGGGTCATGGTTGGGGTAGCTTTTCTGCTGAGTTAGGGATAGGGTTAAGGATTTAGGGGTACTTGTTGCAGTTAGTGTTTGGGTGATGTGTTAGGTTTAGGGTTAGAGGTAGGAGTATGGGTTTAGGGTTAGACTTACTGTTAGGCTTTGGGGTTAGCATTAGTGTTGAGGTTTTGTATTAAGTTTAGAATTAGGGTTAGTTGTCACATTACGAATGTGGATGGTGTTCAGATACCTGATGATTGCAGTGTGAGTGTGAATGTTAGGGCAAATATGTTCTTAAGGGTGAGGAATAGTGTTGGATTCCAGTTACTTGAGCATTGTAATGTAGATATAATGGGTAGTGCTTGTTTTGAGTATAGGTTTAGGCTTAGGAATAGAGTTGAAATGTCACTACCTGTGTATTGGAGTATGGGTTAGATGGTTAGTGTTAATTTTAATTTTAGGATTTAGGGTTTAGGGTTATGATAGGTTGAGTAATGTCTTGACCTGGGTTAGGATTCATGGTGGGTTTAGGGTTAGGCATAGGTTTGGGGTCTGGGATAGTGTGGGAATTTCAGTACCTGAGTATTGAGGTGTGGGTCTCATAGTTAATATCACCATTTGATTTGGCCTTAGGGTTCCGAATAGGTTGGATTTCCAAGTACCACTGTATGGGAACTTGGGAGTAATGCTTAGGGTAAGGATTAGGGTTAGTTATGGTGTCTGGGACATGGATGGAATTAAATTACATGATAATTTGAGTGTTAGATTGCACGTTAGGCAGGATTTTCATGTAGGTGAGGTAGAGTGTGGGATTCCATGTACCCGAGCCTTGCAGTGTAGGTCAGATGATTAAAGTTTGGCTAATTGTTAGTGTTAGGTTTTGGCTTATGGTTAAGCATAGAGTCAGAATTCCACTACCTATGTAGTGGAGTATGAATTTGAATTTAGTGTTTGTGTTAATTTTAGGACTAAGTTTCGGAATCATTTAGGGAACTAAGCATCTGGTTTAGGGTTGGTGGTATGGTTAGGAATTGGGTTAGGGTTTGGGGTGAGTGATAGTCTTGGAATTTCAGTACCTTGATATTGAAGTGTGGGTTTCATAGTTAATGTCAGCACTAGATTTGGCCTGAGGGTTAGGAATAGTGTGGCATTTCAAGTACCGCTGTATTGGAACTGGGAAATAGTGCTTAGGGTTAGGGTTAGTGTTAGGCTTGGTGAAAGGGATGTTGACGGCATTCATGTGCCTGATAATTTGAGTTTACAAATGAAGGTTAGGGCAGGGATTTCTATGAGCCTGAGGTATACTGTGGGGTTCCTAGTACCTGAGTATTGAGTACAGCTTTGATGGGTAGTGTTAGTTTTAGGTTTAGGCTTAGGCCTAGTGTTAGAAATAGTGTCACAATTTCCCTCCCAGTGTTCTGGAGTATGAGTTGAAAGTTTAATGTTAGGGTAAATTGCCAGATTATGGGTAGCATTGGTGTGAGATTAAAAGTACCTAGGGTACAACGATGGTAGGTGGGTTAGGGGTCAGTGTTCTGGAGTATGAGTTGAAAGTTTAATGTTAGGGTAAATTGCCAGATTATGGGTAGCATTGGTGTGAGATTAAAAGTACCTAGGGTACAACGATGGTAGGTTAGGGTTAGGGTTAAGGTTGGGATAAGGCTTAGGCTTGGAATATAGCTAGCTGTATGTTTCACTGTAGGTTTCATAGTTAGTATTACAATTAGATTTGGCATTAGGTTTAGGAACAATGTATTATTTCAAGCAATTCAGTATTGGACTGTGGGATTAATGGATTGGTTTAGGGTTAGGATTAGAGCAAGGATTTTTCTGAGGGTGAGTTAGAGTGTTGGACTCCAAGTACCAGAGTCTTGCAATGTAGTTCAAATGAGTACTGTCATAGTTAGGATTAGGGCTTGGATTAGGCTCAGGGTTATTCATCATGCTGTATTTTACTTCTGGTGTATTGCAGTGTGGGTTTGAAGGTTAGAGTTACTGTAAATTTTTGGTTTCATTTTGGGAGTTTTGTCAGAATGTGTGCACCTCGGTTAGGGTTAGGGTCCTGGTTGGGGTAGCCTTTCGGCTGGGTTAGGTTTAGGGTTAGGGTTTGGGTTAGGGTAAGTGATAGACATTGAATTTCTGTACCTGGGTATTAGTGTGGCATTTCAAAATTAGTATCAGCATTAGATTTGGCCTTAGGGTTAGCCATAGTGTAGGATTTCAAGAACCACTGTATTGAAACTTAGGAATCATGGTGTCATTTAGGGTAAGGTTTAGGTGATAGTGCTACAGATGGAATTCATATACCTGATAATTTGCATGTGACAATGAAGATTAGGGCAATGAGTTTTATGAGGGTGAGGTGTTCTGTGGTTTTCCAAGTACCTGAACATTGCAGTGTAATTATCATGCATATTGTTTGGCTTGAGTGTGGGGTTAGACTTAAATTTAGGGGTAGGAATAGACTCCCCATTTCACTACCTGTTTAGCGTAATTTGTTTTGATGGTGAGTGTTATTGTTAATTTTTGGTTCAGTGTTAGGAAGGATTTAGGAATGTAAGTACCGGTTTTAGTGTCAGGGTTAGGTCCAGATTAGGGTGAGTGATAGACTTGCAACTTCTGTTCCTGAATATTGGAGTGTGGGTTTCATTGTTAGTATCAGCATTAGATTTGGCCTCAGGTTTAACTATACTGTAGGAGTTCAAGTACCACTGCATTGGAACTTAGGAATCATGTTGTAGGTTAGGCTGAGATTAGGATTTATGAGAGTACTTCAGATAGAATTCCCTTACCTGATGATTTGCATTTGAGAATGAAGGTAATTGCACTGATTATTTTGAGGCTAAGCTGTACTGTGGTTTACCAAGTATGTGAGTATAGCAGTGTAAATTTAATGGGTAGTGTTTGGCTTCAGTGTAGGCCTAGCCTTAGATTTTAGGGTAGCAATTGACTCCCCACTTTACTATCTGTGTAGTGTAGTGTGGGTTTGAAGGAGAGTTTTAGTCTTAATTTGAGGTCTGTATTAGTAATTGTTTAGGAATAGCACCTGTTTTAGGGTTAGACTTAAGGGTAGGGTTAGGGTTAGGTTTAGGGTGAGTGATAGCCTTGGAATTTCTGTACCTGGTATGACAGTGTGGGTTTCAAAGTTATTATCAGTATTAGCTTTGTCCTTAGGGTTAAGCATATTGTAGGTTTTCAAGTACCACTATTGTGGAACTTAGGAAACATGTTGTTAATTAGGTTTAGGGTTAGGATTGGTGAGAGTGATATGGATGGATTTCACATACCTGAAAATTTGCACTTGAGAATGAAGTTTAGGGCACTGATTTTTATGAGGGTGAGCTGTACTGTTTTTTCCAAGAACCTGAGAATTGCAGTTTAGATATAGTGGGTAGTGTTTGTCTTGAGTGTAGGTTTAGACTTAGATTTAGAGTTAGCAATAGATTACCTATTTTACTTCCTGTGTGGTGTAGTTTGAGTTTGAGTGTGAGTGTTAGGGTTATTATGAGGTCAGTGTTAAGAATGATTTAGGAATGTAAGTATGTGCCATTCATTTACAGATGGCTGGGTGCAGGCTGGTGTGAGCATGAGCACAGTGCAGGATCACTCGTTTTAACTATTGCTGTGGCTCCTGGCTGCAGCAAGGGCAGGCTCACTGCATTTCTTACAGCTAATCTCTAGAATTCTGTATGATTTTTTGGTCGAGGGTGTGTTCACTGCATGCCTAACCAGTCTGAAATGGTCCACTATATGCAGGCCAAGAGAGGGTGAGCTCAATGCAGGGCTGACTGGCATTTTCCAGCCCACATATATTCTGGGGTAGTGAGGGTGGGTTCACAGCATTGCTAACCAGCCTAAAACCGTATCCCAGGATGTAGCCAGGAGCAATGACGGGTTCTCTGTGTGGCTAAACAGTCCGCAATTTTCTGCTTCATGCTGAATGATACCAGTGAGTGCGCTCTGTGCTGCATGGTTATCTGCAGGTCAAACCTTCCCTGGATGAAGGACGAGGCCAGGTGGTTGGCACTATGTGTTTTACAGGTACTAAGTGTTTTACTGCATGCCACCAGTAAGAGTAAGGGTCTCCGAGTAGCTAACTGGTCCTCACCCATCCACTGGTTGCAGTCCAGGGGGCTTGTGAGCTCACTCTATGGCTAAGTGCTCATCAAGGATCTGAGGCATGAAATATGGTATGAGTCTGGTCAATCTGAAATGCTATGTAGAACACAATGGTTCACCTGGTTGACAACAGGATGAGGGCAGGCTCCCTGTATGGCTCACCAGTTTTCATGGTTTCCCTGTCTCCTGTTTGCGGCAAGGGCAGGCTCACTGCATATCTTACAAATATTCTCCAGGCCTCTGTATGATTGTTTGGTCAAGTGCATGTTCACTGAATGCCTAACCAGTCTGAAATGGTCTACTGTATAAAAGCCAGGTCAGGTTGTGATCAATGTGTGTCTGACTGGTCTTCTCAATCCTGCTGGTTGTCTGCTGGGTTGAGGACAGTCTGACTGCATTGCTGAACATTCTACAACCATATTCCTGGATTAGGCAGCAGTGAGGGCTGTCTCTCTGTGTGAGTATCTAATCTGCAAACTTTGCTAAGTGCAAAATGATATGAGTGAGGGCTCTCTGTGCGGCTAAGTGGTCCTAGTCTTTCTGCATGAGACAGGTAAGGTTGTTATGCAGGTTCATTGTGTGGCAATTTGCTTCTCAACCTTCTGCTCTTTGAAGTCTGGGGCTAGGGCATACTTACTCAGTGGCTATGCCCTGCTCATTTGTCCACTGGGTGCAGGCAGGGACAAGGGTGTCCTCACTGTTTGGACAAATGGAGTTCATAGGAGCTCTGTCTCTAAGCTGTAAGAAGAGCAGCCTGCCTGTTTGCGTTACCATTACTGTCCAGACCTACGTGTAACTTTTTGGTGAGGGAGGGATTTTTACACATCTACCAGTTCCTAAAGCATCCCTTGGGTGCAGGCCAAGATCAGGGTAAGCACACTTCTTGGCATACCAGCCATCTTAGGGCCACTATATGTTTGGTGGGTGAAGACGTGCTGACTGCATTGCTAACCATTCCATAACCCATATAATTTAGGCAAGCATGTCAGGGTGGGCTCCATGTGTGCCTAGCAAGTAATTAAAGATCCACTGAATGCAACACAATAGTAGTGAGGCCTCTCTGTGCTGTTACCAGGTCCTCACTGGTCTTTGGGAGGCAAAATAGTGGGAATGCAGTCTCACTGCGTGGCAATCCATTGTATATTTGTCTGCTGGTACCTATCTGTGGCAAGGCAGGCTGACTGTATGGCTATGCCCTGCTCATCTCCACAGGTTGTAGTCTGAGGTGATGGCAGACTGACTGAATCTTTTACCATTACTTTTCAGATGCTCGCATCAGGCTAGGGTGAGGTCATTCACACTGCAGGACCAATAGCACCCAAATGGTGTGCTGGATGTAACATGGGATTACTTTGAGCTAATTGCATGGTTATCCACTGCTTATAGTACTGTAGATTAAAGACAAGCTGAAATGTTTCTATGTGACTAACAGGTACAGAATTGTTTGCTGCATGATGGACAGTATGAGTGTGTGTCTCTGAGTTGCTATACAGTCCTCATCCAACCACTGGATGCAGGTCAAGGGGCTGGTGATCTCACAGCATGGCTAACTGGTTCTCAAGTTTGTGCTGCCTGCAGGAAATTATGAGTGGGGCCTTTCTGCAATTATAAGCAGAACACACCAGTCTGCCTGTTTATGCACCAGGATGAGGCCTTGCTCATTGCAAGATTCAGTGGTTTTGCAGTTTCCCTGGTTCCGGGCTGTGGCAAAGGCAGGCTCAGTACACTTCTTACCACTACTCTCAAGACCTCTGTATGATTGTTTTTTTCAGTGTGTGTTCACTGCATGGCTAAGCAATCTGAAATGGTTGATCCTATGCAGTCCAAATCAGGGTTATGCACCAGGATGAGGCCTTGCTCATTGCAAGATTCAGTGGTTTTGCAGTTTCCCTGGTTCCGGGCTGTGGCAAAGGCAGGCTCAGTACACTTCTTACCACTACTCTCAAGACCTCTGTATGATTGTTTTTTTCAGTGTGTGTTCACTGCATGGCTAAGCAATCTGAAATGGTTGATCCTATGCAGTCCAAATCAGGGTGAGCTCAATGAGTGGCTGACTGGTCTTCTCAAGCCTGCTGTTTGTTTTGCAGCAAGAGGGCATTCTCACACCTTTGCTAACCATTGTAAAACCATATCCCAGGAGGTAGTCAGGAGTGATGGGGGGGCATTCACTGTGTGGATAAATAGTTCGCAAAGTTCTTTTTCATGCAGAATTATATGAATGAGGGCTCTCTATGCTGCTAAACCCTGCTACTCATTTTGCATGAGCCAGGTAGTGGGAATGCAGGATCCCAGTGTGGCAATCCATTGCTCAGTTGTTTGTTTGTTGTTGGCTGTGGTGATGGCGGGCACAATGCATGGCTATGTCATGCTCATTTTTCCCCATGTTGCAGTCCGAAGTGAGGGTAGCTTGACTGACTCGATAGCCATTCATTTTCAGATGACTGCATGCAGGCTGGGTCAAGCATGAGCACACTGCATGACTAATTTGTCCTAAAAGGTCTGCTGGATGTAGCTTAGCAAGAGTGAACTCACTGCATGGTTATCTTCAGCTCAAAGTTGCTCTGGATGAAGGATGAGGCCAGGGGCTTCTTACTATGTAACTAACAGGCACTAAATGTATTACTGCATGCCACCAGTATGAGTGAGGTCTCTGAGTTGCAAATTGATCCTCAGCCATTCACTGCTTGCACTCCAGGGGACTGATAAGCTCACAATATAGCTAACTGCTCTGCAAGATTCTGCTGTGTGTAATACAGTATGACTCAGACCTGTCTGCTATGCTGTATAGAACACAACGGTCCACCTGCTTGACCCTGGGATGAGGACAGTCTCACTGTATGGCTCCCCAGTTTTTATGGTAGCCCTGGCTCCTGACTGAGGCAAGGGAAGACTCAGTGCATATCTTAGAAGTACTCTCCAGAAATCTGTATGATTGTTTGGTAAAGTGCATGTTCAGTGAATGCCTAATCAGTCTGATTGATTACTCGATGCTTCATTTTTTTTGGATGCTATTGTAAAAGGAAATTTTTCCCTTATTTCTCTCTCAGTGAGTCTGTTATTTGTGTATAAGGAGGCTATTGATTTTTGGGTATTCACCTTGAATCCAGATACTCTACTGAATCTGTCAATTAAGTCTGGAAGTCTTTTGGTGGAGTTTTTGGGGTCTTCAATGTAGAGTATCATATCATCAGCAAATAATGACAGTTTAACTTCTTCCTTTCCTATCTTTATTGCTTTAATTTCTTTCTCTTGTCTAATTGCTGTGGCTAATGTTTCCAGAACTATATTGAAGAGGAGTGGTGATAATGGGCATCCTTGTCTTGTTCCTGATTTTAACATGAAGGTTTTCAGTTTTTGGCCATTTAATATGGTGTTGGCTGATGGTTTTTCATAGATAGCCTTTATTAAGTTGAGGTA
>NW_022900915.1:48505463-48524023 GCF_012274545.1 Fukomys damarensis
CTGTTTTATGGATTCCATTTCTTTCCTCTGTTGAGCATTCATTGTTTCCATTTCTTTCTTATGCTGAGTCTTCATGGCTTCTATCATGGTCTTGAGCTCATCTATTTTTTTGTCAGTTTCTATTCTAGAGTCTTGAATCATGACTTCCATTTTGCTCATCATCTCTCTGGTTAACTGGGAAGTTATTTCTGATTTGAATTTTTCTAGAGCCTGATTGATTTGTTTTCTTACCTCCTGTTCTATGGGTGCAGGGTGTCCTGTTGGTTCACTATCAGACTTTTCATCCTCATTTGTCCTACTGTTTGCTATTGGTGAACTGGAAATCTGTCTTTGTATCTTGCTTAAGTGTTTTCTCATTTTTATTTTTGTTGTTGGGTTGTCCTTCTTTAATTTCTGGGTATTACTTAAATCTTCGTGATATAGTTGCTTTTTAGCTTTTGAGTTTCTAAAGACTCATAGACATCCTCATTTTCATAATATCAGAGAAAACAACTCATTAAATCAATCACAATCCTTTATCCCAATTGATACATTCAGCAGCCCAATAGGATCAAGCACAGCTTGCAAACTGACCACTTGTGGTAGTCATTAATGTATCACCTTTAACCCATATTAATTAAATTAATATCAAGAAGCAGCCCAAAACATGTTTGCAGTGAATACGCTTTTCAATATAGCATCTTTACCATTTAGGATGGGGGGGGTTAGACTGAGTTAGGACGAGATGAGTACATAAGTGAAAGAACTGGAGCAGGTTTGAAGTGAATCCAGAGGATGTAGAATTACCTTACTTTCTTTATGAAGCTATTAACTTCAGGGGGGATAGAGAGAGTGCAGGAATAAGGACAAGAATATATCCCCTTAACAATAACAGGTGCTTGCCTTCCCTTGAAGCTACAGAGCCATGAGTGAGGTAAAATGACTGGAGAAAAGAACATAAAGAGAAACCCCCCCCAAAAAGGAAAAATAATAAAAAGAAGAAGTCTGAGTTACGGCAGGAGCAGGAATAAAAAGGGAGATGAGAGATAATATGGTGGAGCAAGAGACTGAGTTGGAGAGAGAGGCCAGAAAAAAGAAAGAAATTTTAGGGTGGAATGGGGAAAAGAAAAAAAAAAGAATTTGAAGGGCTTCTTTCAGACTATGTCTCTGTTCTCATATTATACCACATGTACAGCCATATGCAGAACCGAATTCCCTGGTCTTGGCTAGCCAATGGTAGTTCCCCACAACTGAGACTGAACTCAGTCCACAAGGGTTACCTTGAGTTTCCCAACCCTCAGGGTTGAACTCCATTCAGTTCTATTACAGGTTTTCCCTGCCCTTTTTAAAGATATTTTTACCCTCAGGGTTGAACTCCATTCAGTTCTATTACAGGTTTTCCCTGCCCTTTCTTTAAAGATATTCAAAGTTGGGCACTCAGAAAAGTACCCTTCATGAGAACCTATGCCTCTGCAGAGTTGGTCCAAGGACTGGCCCAATCGGGAGATTTGAGAATGGTGGGGGGCGGGGGAGCAGGTCATGGGGGTGTTTCAAGGGCACCCCCGTGGCTACCTTCCTTACTGGATCTGGTGGCGCACAGTCCGGGAGGTCACACACCCACCGGGTGATCCCAGGCAGGCAGCTGGACAGACCGCCTCAGGGGTCCTTGGATCCTTACTGGATCTGGTGGCACACAGTCCGGGAGGTCGTGCACCCGCCAGAAATTCACATTGCAGACAATTAGGATGTGAGAAGTCAGGTGAGGGCAGTGCCTTTTTTGAAGGTAGGATGTACTGTGATGTTCCATGGACCTGAACATTGCCGCCTTGATAGAATAGGTAGTTTGGCCATCGAATAGTGTTCAAGCTAGATTCAGGGGATGGAATGGTGTCCCCATGTGACTCCGTGTGTGGTGTAGTGTGTGTTTCAGGGTAAGGATTGGTGTTCATTTGACCTTCAGTGTTTGGAAAGACGTAGGAATATAAGTCCCTCCTCAAGGGTCAGGGATAGCATCAGGGTTAGTGTTAGGATTCTAGAGAAGGATAGCCTTGGAATTTCTCTACCTGGGTATTGGGGTGTGGGTTTCCTAGTTAGTAGCAGCATGAGATTTCCCCTTAGGCTTAGCCACAGTGAAGGATTTGCAGTACTCTGCTATGGGAACATAGGAATCAGGTTCCAGGTTAGGGTTAGGTTTAGGATTGGTGAGCATGACGCTGAGGGAATTCACATTCCAGACAGTTCGCATGGGAGACGGAAGGTGAGGGCAGTGCCTTTTTTGAAGTTGGCATATAATGTGTGTTTCCAAGAGCTGAACATTGAGACTTACATATAATGGGTAGTGACTGGCCAGGGGAGGGTTAGAGCTATATTTGGGGGATGGAATAGGCTCCGAATTTTCCTCCCTGTGTGGTGTAGTGTGTGCTTGTGGGTGATTGTTGGTATTAATTGGACGTTCATTGTTAGGAATGATGTAGGAATATAAGTCCCTCCTCGAGGGTCAGGGTTAATATTAGCCTTTGGGGTAGGATTCCGTGAGTGATAGGTTGGGAATTTCTCTACCTGGGTATTGGGGCGTGGCTTTCCTAGTTAGTAACAGCATGAGATTTCCCCTTAGGCTTAGCCACAGTCTAGATTTCAAGTACCTCCTGATGGGAACTCAGGAATCAGGTTGTGGGTTAGGGTTGGGGTTAGTACTGGTGAGCATGACACGGATGGAATTCACCTTCCAGGTAGTTTGCATGGGTGAGGGAAGGTGAGGGCAGCGCCTTTTTTGAAGGTGGGGTCGAATGTGTGCTTCCCGGGACCTGTCCATTGTGGCCTCCATATAATGGGTAGCGACTGGCCAGTGAGGAGGGTTAGCACTCGATTTCGGGGATGGATTATGCCCCCCATTTTCCTCCGTGAGTAGTGTCATGAGTGTTGGACGGTGAGTGTTGGGGTTAATTGGACGTTCAGGGTGAGGAATGATGTAGGAGTGTATGTCCTTCCTCTCGGTCAGGGTTCAGGTTAGTGTCGGGGATAGGATTCCAGTGAGGGATAGGTTGGCAGTTTCTCTTCCTGGCTATTGGGATGTGGGTTTCCTAGTTTGTAGAAGCATGAGATTACACCTTAGGCTTAGCCAGAGTGCCAGATTTCAAGGGCCGCCTTCTGGGGACTTAGGAGTCAGGTGGTGGCTTACAGTTAGGGTTAGTTTTGGTGAGCGTGATCCAGAAGGAATTCCTCTACCAGGTAGTTTGTGTGTCAGTGGGAAGGGGAGGCCAGTGTCTTTCATGAAGGTGGGATGAACTGTGTATTTCCAAGGACCTGAACATTGCACCATAGTTATAATGGTTAGTGCCTAGTCAGCGAGTAGGGTTTGAGCTCGATGAAGGGGAAGGGACAGGCTCCCCATTCCACTCCATGTGTCGTGTCTTCTACATTTAAGGGGGTGGTGGGCTCCTGTTCATTTCACCTTCAGTGTTCGTAATGAGGTAGGAAGGTAAGACCCTCCTCCGGGGTCACGCTGACAGTTAGGGTTAGGATGAGGATTCCAGTGAGTGATAGCCTCGGAATTTCTGTACCTGGGTATTGGGGTGTGCTTTCCTAGTTAGTATCAGCATGAGATTTCACTTTAGGCTCAGCCACACGGGAGGATTTTGAGAACCGCCCTCTGGGAAGGTAGGATTCAGGTTGTGGGTTAGGGTTAGGGTTAGGACAGGTGAGCATGACACGGAAGGAATTCACACAGCAGACAATTAGGAGGTGAGAGGTAAGGTGAGGGCAGTGACTTTTGTGAAGCTAGGATGTACTGTGGTTTCCCCTCGGACTGGATATTTGAGGCCTTGATAGAATAGGTAGTGATTGGTCATCGCGTAGTGTTAGAGCTCCGTTTAGGGGATGGAATGTGAGTCAAAAGAGGCCGAATTCAGGCTCACTCCAAGTCTCTCTCCTGGATCTTGGTGTGCTATTTGCTATCCATGGCAAGGTGGGTAGACTGCATGGCTAGGCCCTGCTCATTTCCCCACCAGTTGTAATCTGAAGGGACGGCAGGCTGACGAAGACATGAACCATTCCACTGCAGGTGGTTGGCCTCAGGCTGGGGTTAGTTTGAGCTCATGGATCTTCAGTGAAACCAAAAAGGTTGGCAAGACAGAACCCTGGATGATCTGCGGCTCATCTCTCGGCTGGCTGGCTAGAGACTGTAGTGCTTCACGCACAATGGTATGAGCGAGGGCTCCATGAGCTCCTAAACCATGCTAGGGCTTTTGAGCGAGGCAGGGAGAGTGAACAAACACTGAGATATCAGAAACCCAAGGCTCTACTGGGGACCTTTTGCCTACTGGGTCCCTGGGGTCTCAATGAATGGCAATGCCCTGATCACTTTTCAACCAGGTTCTGTCCCAAACAATGTTTTCTCTCTGATTCTATAACCATTCCTTTTCAGAGGTCTGTATGCAGGCTGTGGAGAGCAGGAGCGCTCAGCCTGAGCATTGTTCCTACAGATTCGCCCTGATGGAGCCTAGCCTGTGAACTCACATCATGCTAGCCGGCAGCTCAACATCACTCTGCAAGGAGGACGACGGCAGGTGGTTCTCACAATGCGTCAAAGAGGAACTAAATGTTACACTGGATGCCAGCCGTGTGAGTGCAGGTTTCATAGTGGTAAAATGTACCTCAACTATCCTGTGCTCGAAGTCCAGGGGCCTGGCAGTGTCACACTGTGACTAGGAGCTGCTCAAGTTGCTCCTGCCTGCAGTTCATTAGGAGAGTGACATGTCGGCCATTCTAGGTAGAACCCATTGCTTCAACTCTGCTTCTGGGAGTAGGAGAGGTTCAATGTAAGGCTCTCCAATTACCGTCGTGGCCCTGGCTCATGGCTGTGGCAAGTTCCGGCTCAGTGCATATTATTCCATGACTCTCCAGACCTCTGCAGTATTGTTTCTGTGAGTGGGTGTTCCCTGAATGCAGAACAAGTCTGAAAGCTTTATGTATGAAAGTTACACCTGTGTGAAGTTGTGCTTTTCTGCTGGCTTGAGGACTGTCTCACTGCTGTGGGCAATAGAATATCACTATATCCATGGAGCAGACAGCCGTGAGGGCTGTCTAACTGGCCAGTGAAATAGTGCCCAAAGTTTATGACATGCAGAAAGTCATGAGTCACGACTCTCGCAGCTGTTAAGGGGTTCTAGTCATTCTGTGCGAGGCAGCTAAGAAGGAATGCAGGCTCACTGCGGCTTGATTGGCCACTCCAAACTTCTGCCAGTTGATGTCTAGGCGCAGGGTCTTCTTATTTACTTCCTAGGACCTGGCCGATTGTTCACCATGGACAGGTAGGGACCAGGGTGTGTTTACTGTGTATCCCAGTGGTCCTCATGGTAGCCCTGACCAGCAGCTGCATGGAGGGTACAGACTTGCTGCGTGCTGAGCACTACTCGACCGACCTCTGTGTGACTTGTCCTTGAGGCCAGCATTTTTCCATGCCAACGAGCCTTAAAACATCCACATGATGGCGCCTAGGACCAGGACAAGAGCACAGTTGGCTAACCAGTCCTCAGAAGACATATTCCTGCATAGCTGGCAGAGTGATGACATTTGGACTGCATTGCTAATGACACCTTGAGCAGTCTCCTTAAGTCAAACTATGCAAGGCCTGTTCAGCCTGGGCCTAAAGATGGACTGAAGATCAGGTGAATGCCGCACAGTAGGAGTGAGGGCTCACTGTGCTCTTCACAGGTCCTCAATGTTCTATGCTAGTCAAAAGAGGGGGAATTCAGGCTCACTCCAAGACTCTCTCCTGGATCTTGGTGTGCTATTTGCTATCTGTGGCAAGGTGGGTGGACTGCATGGCTAGGCCCTGCTCATTTCCCCACCAGCTGTAATCTGAAGGGATGGCAGGCTGACGAACTCATGAACCATTCCATTGCAGCTGGTTGGCCTCAGGCTGGGGTCAGTTTGTGCCCATGGAGCATCAGTGAAACCAAAAAGGTCGGCAGGAGGCAACCATGGATGACCGGCGGCTCATCTCTTGGCTGGCTGGCTAGAGACTGTAGTGCTTCACGCACAATGGTATGAGTGAGGGCTCCATGAGCTCCTAAACCATGCTAGGGCTTTTGAGGAAGGCAGGGATGGTGAATGAAGACTGAGATATCAGAAACCCATGGCTCAACTGGGGCCTTTTGCCTACTGAGTCCCTGAGGATCTCAATGAATGGCAATGCCCTGCTCACTTTTCAACCAGGTTCTGACCCGAGCGATGTTTTCTCTCTGATTCTATAAACATTCTTCTTCAGAGGTCTGTATGCAGGCTGTGGAGAGCAGGAGCGCTCGGCCTGAGCATTGCTCCTCCAGATTCTCACTGATGTAGCCTAGCCTGAGAGTGACCTCACATCGTGCTGGCTGGCAGCTCAACGTCTTTCTGCAAGGAGGATGAAGCCAGGTGGTTCTCACAATGTGTCAAAGAGGGACTAAATGTTACACTGGATGCCAGCCGTGTGAGTGCAGGTTTCATAGTGTCAAAATGTACCTCAACTGTCCTGTGCTCGAAATCCAGGGGCCTGGCAGTCTCACACTGTGACTAGGAGCTCCTCAAGTTGCTCCTGCCTGCTGTTCATTAGGAGTGTGGCATGTCGGCCATTCTATGTAGAAACCAATGCTTCAACTCTTTGATTCTGGGACTAGCTAAGTTTCAATGCAAGGCTCTCCAATTACCGTTGTGGCCCTGGCTCATGGCTGTGGGAAGTTCAGGCTCAGTGCATATTATTCCATGATTCTCCATGCCTCTGCAGTACTGTTTCTGTGAGTGGGTGTTCCCTGAATGCACAAACTGTCTGAAAGTTTTATGTATGAAAGTCACACCTGTGTGAACTTTTGTTGTGTCTGACTGGCCTTCTCAAGCAGGATGCTTTTCTGCTGGCTTGAGGACCGTCTCACTGCTGTGGGCAATAGATCATCACCATATCCATGGAATAGACAGCCGTGAGGGCTGTCTCACTGGGCAGTGAAGTAATTCCCAAAGTTTGTGACATGCAGGATGGTATGAGTCACAACTCTCACAGCTGTTAAGGGGTTCTAGTCATTCTGTGCGAGGTAGCTAAGATGGAATGCAGGCTCACTGCGGCTTGATTGGCCTCTCCAAACTTCTGTCATTTGATGTCTAGGCTGAAGAGCCTTCTTATTTACTTCCTAGGCCCTGGCCTATTGTTCACCAGGGGCAGGTAGGGACCAAGGTGTGTTCACTGTGTATCCCAGTGGTCCTCGAGGTAGGCCTGAGCAGCAGCTGCATGGAAGGTACAGACTTGCTGCGTGTTGACCACTCCTCAACCTACCTCTGTGTGAGTTGTCCTTGAGGGCAGTGTTTTTCCATGCCAACGATCCTTAAAACATCCACAAGGTGGCGACTAGGACAAGGGCAAGAGGACAGTTGGCCTACCAGTCCTCAGAAGACTGCTTGATGCATAGCTGGCAGAGTGAGGACATTTGGACTGCTTTCCTAATGATACCTTGAACAGTCTACTTAAGTCAAACTAGGCAGGGCAGGTTGAGCCTCGGACTAAAGACGGACTGAAGATCAGACGAATGCCGCACAGTAGGAGTGAGGGCTTACTGTGCTCTTCACAGGTCCTCAGTGTTCTATGCAAGTCAAAAGGGGAAATTCAGGCTCACTCCAAGACTCTCTCGGATCTTGGTGTGCTATTTGGTAGCTGTGGCAAAGTGCGTGAACTGCATGGCTAGGCCCTGCTCATTTCCCCACCAGTTGTAATCTGAAGGGACATCAAGCAGACGAACTCATGAACCGTTCCATTGCAGGTGGTTGGCCTCAGGCTTTGGTTCATTTGAGATCATGGCGGCATCAGTGAAACCAAAAAGTTCAGCAGGAGGCAACCATGGATGACCTGTGGCTCATCTTTTGGCTGTCTGGCTAGAGACTGTAGTGCTTCACCCACAATGGTATGAGTGAGGGCTCCATCAGCTCCTAAACCATGCTAGGGATTTTGCGGGAGGCAGAGAGTGTGAGGGAAGACCTTGATATCAGAAACCCATGGCTCAACTGGGGGCCTCTTGCCTACTGAATCCCTGGGGGTCCCAATGAATGGGAATGCACTGCTCACTTTTCAACCGGGTTCTGTTCCGAGCTATATTTTCTCTCCGACTCTATAACCATTCCCTTTCAGAGGTCTGTATGCAGGCTGTGGACAGCAGGAGCACTCAGCCTGAGCATTGTTCCTCCAGATTCTCCCTGATGGAGCCTAACCTGAGAGTGACCTCACATCATGCCAGCCGGCAGCTCAATGTTGGTCTGCAAGGAGGATGACATCAGGTGGTTCTCACAATGCATCAAAGAGGGACTAAATGTTATAGTGGATGCCAGCCTTGTGAGTGCATGTTTCATACTGACAAATTGTACCTCGACTGTCCTGTGCTCGAAGTCCAGGTGCCTTGCAGTCTCACACTGTAGCTAGGAGCTCCTAAAGTTGCTCCTGCATGCAGTTCGTTAGGAGTGTGACATGTCGGCCTTCTAGGTAGAACCCAATGCTTCAACTCTTTCATTCCAGGAGGAGGGAAAGTTCAATGCAAGGCTCTGCAATTACTGTTGTGTCCCTGGCTAATGGCTGTGGCAAGTTCCGGCTCAGTGCATATTATTCCATGACTCTCCAGACCTCTGACTATTGTTTCGGTTAGTGCGTGTTCCCTGAATGCAGAACCAGTCTGAAAGTTTTATGTATGAAAGTCGCACCTGTGTGAAGTTGTGCTGTGTCTGACTGGCCTTCTCAAGCAGGATGCTTTTCTGCTGGCTTGAGGACAGTCTCACTGCTGTGGGCAATAGATCATCACCATGTCCATGGAACAGACAGCCGTGAGGGCTGTCTCACTGGGCAGTGAATTAGTTCCCAAAGTTTATGACATGCAGGAAGGTATGAGTCACAACTCTCACAGCTGTTAAGGGGGTCTAGTCATTCTGTGCGAGGTAGCTAAGATGGAATGCAGGCTCACTGCGGCTTGATTGGGCACTCCAAACTTCTGTCATTTGATGTCTAGGTGAAGGGCCTTCTTATTTACTTCCTAGGACCTGGCCCTTTGTTCACCAGGGGCAGGTAGGGACCAAGGTGTGTTCACTGTGTATCCCAGTGGTCCTCGAGGTAGGCCTGAGCAGCAGCTGCATGGAGGGTATAGACTTGCTGCGTGCTGACCACTGCTCGACAGACTTCTGTGTGACTTGTCCTTGAGGCCAGCATTTTTCCATGCCAACGATCCTTAAAACATCCACAAGGTCGCACCTAGGACCAGGGCAAGAGCACAGTTGGCCTACCAGTCCTTAGAAGAATGCTTGCTGCGTAGCTGGCAGAGTGATGACATTTGGACTGTATTGCTAATGACACCTTGAGCAGTCTACTTAAGTCAAACTAGGCAGGGCAGGTTCAGCCTGGGCCTAAAGATGGACTGAAGATCAGGGGAATGCTGCACAGTAGGAGTGAGGGCTCACTGTGCTCTTCACTGGTCCTCCGTGTTCTATGCGAGTCAAAAGAGGGGGAAATCAGGCTCACTCCAAGACTCTTTCATGGATCTTTGTGTGCTATTTTCTATCTGTGGCAAATTGGGTGGACGGCATGGCTAGGCCCTGCTCATTTCCCCACCAGTTGTAATCTGAAGGGACGGCAGGCTGACGAAGTCATGAACCATTCCATTGCAGGTGGTTGGCCTCAGGCTGGGGTTAGTTTGAGCCCATGGCAGCATCAGTGAAACCAAGAAGGTTGGCAGGAGACAACCATGGATGACCTGCAGCTCATCTCTTCGCTGTCTGGCTAGAGACTATAGTGCTTCACGCACAATGGTATGAGGCAGGGCTCCATGAGCTCCCAAACCATGCTATGGCTTTTTAGGGAGGCAGGGATGGTGAATGAAGACTGAAATATCAGAAACCCATGGCTCAACTGGGGGCCTTTTGCCTACTGAATCCCTGGGGGTCTGAATAAATGGCAAAGCCCTGCTCACTTTTCAACCGGGTTCTGTCCCAAGTGATGTTTTCTCTGTTATTCTATATCCATTCCTTTTCTGAGGGCTGTATGCAGGCTGTGGAGAGCAGGAGCTCTCAGCCTGAGCATTGTTCCTACAGATTCTCCCTGATGGAGCGTAGCATGAGAGTGACCTCACATCATGCTAGCTGGCAGCTCAACCTCACTCTGCAAGGAGAATGACGGCAGGTCGTTCTCTCAATGTGTCAAAGAGGGACTAAATGTTACACTGGATGCCAGCCGTGTGAGTGCAGGTTTCATAGTGGCAAAATGTACCTCAACTGTACTGTGCTCGAAATCCAGGGACCTGGGAGTCTCACACTGTGACTAGGAGCTCCTCAAGTTGCTCCCGCCTGTAGTTCATTAGGAGTGTGTCATGTCGGCCTTTCTAGGTAGAACTCAATGCTTAAACTCTTTGATTCCAGGAGGAGGGGAGGTTCAATGCAAGCCTCTCGAATTACCGTTATGGCCCTGGCTCATGGCTGTGGCAAGTTCTGGCTCAGTGCATTTTATTCCATGACTCTCCAGACCTCTGCAGTATTGTTTCGGTTAGTGGGTGTTCCCTGAATGCAGAACGAGTCTGAAAGTTTTATGTATGAATGTCACAGCTGTGTGAAGTTGTGCTGTGTCTGACTGGCCTTCTCAAGCAGGATGCTTTTCTCCTGGCTTGAGGACAGTCTCACTGCTGTGGCCAATAGACCATCACCATATCCATGGAGCAGACAGCCATTAGCGCTTTCTCACTGGCCAGCTAAGTAGTGCCCAAAGTTTATGACATGCAGAAAGTTATGAGTCACGACTCTCGCAGCTGTTAAGGGGTTCTAGTCATTCTGTGCAAGGCAGGCAAGATGGAATGCAGGCTCACTGCGGCTTGATTGGGCACTCCAAACTTCTGCCATTTGATGTCTAGGTGAAGGGCCTTCTTATTTACTTCCTAGGCCCTGGCCAATTTTTCTCCAGGGGCAGGTAGGGACCAAGGTGTGTTTGCTGTGTATTCCATTGGTCCTCATGGTAGCCCTGACCAGCAGCTGCAGGGAGGGTACAGACTTGCTGTGTGCTGACCACTCCTCAACCGACCTCTGTGTGAGTTGTCCTCCAGGCCAGCGTTTTGCTATGCCAACGACCCTTAAAACATCCACAAAGTGGCGCCTAGTACCTGGGCAGGAACACAGTTTGCCTACCAGTCCTCAGAAGACTGCTTGCTGCATAGCTGGCAGAGTGATGACATTTGGACTGCATTGCTAATGACACCTTGAGCAGTCTAGCTAAGTTAAACTAGGCAGAGCAGGATCAGTCTGGGCCTAAAGATGGACTGAAGATCAGGCGAAAGCTGTACAGTAGGAGTGAGGGCTTACTGTGCTCTTCACAGGTCCTCAGTGTTCTATGCAAGTCAAAAGATGGGGAATTCAGGCTCACTCCAAGACTCTCTCCTGGATCTTGGTGTGCTTTTTGGTATCTGTGGCAAGGTGGGTGGACTGCATGGCTAGGCCCTGCTCATTTCCCCACCAGTTGTAATCTGAAGGGACGGCAGGCTGATGAACTCATGAACTATTCCATTGCAAGTGGTTGGCCTCAGGCTTGGGTTCGTTTGAGCCCATGCCAGCATCATTGAAACCAAAAAGATCGGCAGGAATCAACCATGGGTGACCTGTGGCTCATCTCTTGGCTGGCTGGCAAGAAACTGTAGTGCTTCATGCACAATGGTATGAGTGAGGGCTCCATGAGCTCCTAAACCATGCTAGGGCTTTTTAGGGAGGCAGGGAGGGTGAATGAAGACTGAGATATCCAAAAGCCTTGGATTAACTGGGGGCCTTTTGCCTACTGAGTCCCTGAGGGTCTCAAAGATTGGCAATGCCCTGCTCACTTGTAAACCGGGTTCTGTCCCGAGCTATGTTTTCTCTCTGATTCTATAACCATTCCTTTTCAGAGGGCTGTATGCATGCTGTGGAGAGCAGGAGTGCTCGGCCTGAGCATTGTTCCTACAGATTCTCCCTGATGGAGCCTAGCCTGAGAGTGACCTCACATCATGCTACCCGGCAGCTCAACGTTGGTCTGCAAGGTGGATGATGCCAGGGGTTCTCACAATGCGTCAAAGAGGGACTCAATGTTACCCTGGATGGCAGCTGTCTGAGTGCAGGTTTCATAGTGGTAAAATGTACCTCAATTGTCCTGTGCTTGAAATCCAGCGGCCTGGCCTTCTCACACTGTGACTAGGAGTTCCTCAAGTTGCTCCTGCCTGCAGTTTGTAAGGAGTGTGACATGTCAGCCATTCTAGGTTGAACCCAATGCTTCAACTCTTTGATTCTGGGAAGAGGGAAGGTTCAGTGCAAGGCTCTCCAATTACCATCATGTCACTGCCTCATGGCTGTGGCAAGTTCTGGCTCAGTGCATATTATTCCATGACTCTCCAGACCTCTGCAGTATTGTTTCTGTGAGTGGGTGTTCCCTGAATGCAGAACCAGTCCGAAAGTTTTATGTATGAAAATCACACCAGTGTGAAGTTGTGCTGTGTCTGACTGGCCTTCTCAAGCAGGATGCTTTTCTCCTGGCTTGAGGACAGTCTCACTGCTGTGGGCAATAGACCATCACCATATCCATGGAGCAGACAGCCGTGAGGGCTGTCTCACTGGACAGTGAAATAGTGCCCAAAGGTTATGACATTCAGGAAGGTATGAGTCATGACTCGCAGCTGTTAAGGTGTTCTAGTCATTCTGTGTGAGGCAGCTAAGATGGAATGCTGGCTCACTGTGTCTTGATTGGGCACTCCAAACTTCTGCCATTTGATGTCGAGGCGAAGGACCTTCTTATTTACTTTCAAGGCCCTGGCCTTTTATTCACCGGGAGCAGCTGGGTCCAGGGTGTGTTTACTGTTTATCCCAGTGGTCCTCATGGTAACACTGACCAGCAGCTGCATGGAGGGTACAGACTTGCTGCGTGGTGACGACTGCTCGACCGACTTCTGTGTGACTTGTCCTTGAGGCCAGCATTTTTCCATGCCAACCATCCTTTAAACATCCACAAGTTGGTGCCTAGGACCAGGGCAAGTGCACAGTTGACCTACCAGTCCTCAGAAAACTGCTTGCTGCATAGCTGGCAGAGTGATGACATTTGGATTGCATTGCTAATGACACCTTGAGCAGTCTACTTAAGTCAAACTAGGCAGGGCCTGTTCAGCCTGGGCCTAAAGATGGACTGAAGATCAGGCGAATGCCGCACCGTAGGAGTGAGGGCTCAGTGTGCTCTTCACAGGTCCTCAGTGTTCTATGCAAGTCAAAAGATGGGGAATTCAGGCTCACTCTAAGACTCTCCTGGATCCTGGTGTGCTATTTGCTATCTGTGGCAAGTTGGGTGGACGGCATGGCTAGGCCCTGCTCATTTCCTCACCAGTTGTAATCTGAAGGGACAGCAGGCTGAGGAACTCATGAACCATTCCATTGCAGGTGGTTGGCCTCAGGCTGGGGCTTGTTTGAGCCCATGGCAGTATCAGTGAAGCCAAAAAGGTCTGCACGAAGCAACCATGGATGACCTGTGGCTTGTCTCTTGGCTGGCTGGCTAGAGACTGTAGTGCTTCACGTACAATGGTATGATCGAGGGCTCCATGAGCTCCTAAACCATTTTAGGGCTTTTTAGGGAGGCAGGGAGTGCGAATGAAGACTGAGATATCAGAAACCCATGGCTCCACTGGGGGCCTTTTGCCTACTGAGTCCCTGGGGGTCTCAATGAATGGCAATGCTCTGCTCACTTTTCAACCAGGTTCTGTCCCGAGCAATGTTTTCTCTCTGATTCTATAACCATTCCTTTTCAGAGGGCTGTATGCATGCTGTGGAGAGCCGGGGCACTCGACCTCAACCTTTGTTCCTACAGATTCTTGCTGATGGAGCCTAGGCTGAGACTGATGTCACATCATGCCAGCCAGCAGGTCAATTTCCCTCTGCAAGGAGAATGACGCCATATGGTTCTCACAATGCGTCAAAGAGGGACTAAATGTTACAGTAGATGCCAGCCATGTGAGTGCAGGTTTCATAGTTGCAAAATGTACCTCAACTGTCTTGTCCTCAAAGTCCAGGGGCCTAGCAGTCTCCCAGCATGATCATGAGCTCCTCATGTTGCTCCTGCCTGCAATTCATTAAGAGTGTGACATTTCACCCATATTAGGTAGAACGTATTGCTTCAACTCTTTCATTCCATGTGGACGGGAGGTTCAATGCAAGGCCCAGCATTTACCATCGTAGCCTTGGCTCATGTCTGTGGCAAGTTCTGGCTCAGTGCATATTATTCCATGACTCTCCAGACCTTTGCAGTATTGTTTCTGTGAGTGGGTGTTCCCTGAATGGAGAACCACTATGAAAGTTTTATGTATGAAAGTCACATCTGTGTGAACTTGTGCTGTGCCTGACTGGCCCTCTCAATCAGGATGCTTTTCTGCTGCCTAGAGGACAGTCTCACAGCTTTGGGCTATAGACCATAACCATATCCATGGAGCAGACAGCTGCGATGGCTGCCTCACTGTGGAGCTAAGTAGTCCCCAAAGTTTATGACATGCAGAAAGTTATGAGTCACGACTCTTGCAGCTGTTAAGGGGTTCTATTCATATTGTGCGAGGCAGCTATGATTGAATGCAGGCTCACTGTGGCCTGATTGGCCACTGAAAACTTCTGCCATTTGATGTCTAGGCGACAGGCCTTCTTGTTTACTTCCTAGGCCCTGGCCCTTTGTTCAGTAGGGGCAGATAGTGACCAGGGTGTGTTTACTGTGTAGCCCAGTGGTCCTCATGGTAGCCCTGACGAGCAGCTGCATGGAGAGTCTAGACTTGCTGCGTGCTGATCATGAATCAGCAGACCACTGTGTGACTTGTCCTTGAAGTCAGCGTTTTTCCATGCCAAAGATCCTTAAAACATCCACAAGGTGGCGCCTAGGACCAGGGAAAGAGTACAGTTGGCCTACCAGTCCTCAGAACACTGCTTGCTGCATGGCTGGCAGAGTGATGACATTTGGACTACATTGCTAACCACAGCTTGAGCAGTCTACTTAAGTCAAACTAGGCAGGGCATGTTCAGCCTGGGCCTAAAGATGGACTGAAAATCAGGCGAATGCCACACAGTAGGAGTGAGGCCTCATTGTGCTCTTCACAGGTCCTTATTGCTATGTGCTAGTTAAAAGAGGGTGAATTCAGGCTCACTCCAAGACTCTCTCCTGGATCTTCGTGTGCAATTTGCTATCTGTGGCAAGGTGGGTGGACTGCATGGCTGGGCCCTGCTCATTTCCCCACCAGTTGTAATCTGAAGGGACGGCCGGGTGATGAACTTATGAACCATTCCTTTGCAGGTGGTTGGCCTCAGGCTGGGGTTAATTTGAGCCCATGGCAGCATCAGTGGAACGAAAAAGTTCTGCAGGAGGCAACCATGGATGACCTGTGGCTCATATCTCGGTTGAATGGCTGAAGACTGTAGTATTTCACGCACAATGGTATGAGCGAGGGCTCCATGAGCTCCTAAACCATGCGAGTCATTTTACGCGAGGCAGGTAGTTTGAATGACGATGGAGAGCTCAGTAATAGATGTTTCATTTGGGGAACTTTTGCATACTGCATCGTTGTGGGCCTCAATGCATGCTCATGCAATGCCTAATTTTCAACAGCGTTTTTTCCCAAGCGATGTTTTCTCTCTGACTCCATAACCATTCCTTTTCAGATGGCTGTATGCATGCTGTGGAAAGCAGGAGCGCTCGGCCTGAAGAATTGTTCCTACAGAAATTCTCTGATGTAGCCTGGGCTTAGTTAGAGTGAGCTCTCTTTTTGCTAGCCGACAGGTCAATGCCACCCTGCAAGGAGGAGGATGCCAGGTGGTTCTCACAATGCGTCAAGGAGGGACTAAATGTTGCACTGGATGTCAGCCTTGTGAATGTAGGTCTCTTAGTTGCAAACTGTACCTCAAACGTCCAGTGCTTGAAGTCCAGGGACCTGGCAGTCTCTTCCTGTGATAGGAGCTCCTCAAGTTTCTCCTGCCTGCAATTCAATATGAGGCTGACATGTCGGCCATTCTAGGTAGTACCCAATGCTTCAACTCTTTGATTCTGGGAGGAGGGCAGGTTCAATGCATGGCTCACCAATTCCCCTAGAGGCCCTCGCTCATGGCTGTGCAAACATCTAGCTCACTGCATATTGTGCCATGACTCTCCAGACCTCTACAACATTGTTTGTGTGAGTGCATGCTCCCTGAATGTGGAACCAGTCTAAAATGTTCATGTACAAAAGACAGGTCTGCGTCAGCTCGTGGTGTTTCTGACTGGCCTTCTCAAGCCCAATGCTTTTCTGCTGGCCTTAGGGCAGTCTCACTGCATTGTGAAATAGTCCAAAGCCATATTCTTGGAGGAGAAAGCCGTGAGGGCTGTCTCACTGGGCAGCTAAGTAGTCCCCAATATTTGTGACATGCAGAAAGGTATGAGTGCCGACTCTCCCAGCCGTTAAGGGTTCCTTATCATTCTGTGAGAGACAGCTCAGATGGAATGCAGGCTCACTGTGGCTTGATTAGCCTCCCCTAACTTCAGCCATTTGTTGTCTAGGGGAAGGGCCTTCTTATGCAGTTCCTAGGCTCTGGCCCTTTGTTCACTAGGGGCAGGCAGGGACCAGGGAATGCATACTGTGTGTCCAAGTGGTCCACATGTGAGCACCGACCAGAAGCTGCACAGAGCTCCCAGACATTGCGCGTGCTGACCACTACTCACCAGACCTCGGTGAGAATTTTCCAGGAGGCTAGTAGTTTTCCATGTGAAGGATCCTTAAACCATATGCCAGGTGGCACCTAGGACCAGGGCAAGAGCACAGTTGGCATACCAGTCCTCAGAGGACTGCTGCATAGCTGGCAGAGTGATGACATTTGGACTGCATGGCCAAGCATTCTGTGAGCCATCTCCTTAAGTCAAATGAGGCAGGGCAGGTACAGCCTGGGCCTAAAGATGGACTGAAGATCAGGCAAATGCCGCACAGTAGGAGGGAGGGCTCACTGTCCTCTTAAGAGGTCCTCAGTGTTCTTTGTGAGTCAAAAGAGGGGGAATTCAGGCTCACTCCATGACTCTCCCATGTATCTTGCTGTGCTGTTTGCTATCTGTGGCAATGTGGCCAGATTGCATGGCTAGGCCCTGCTCATATCTCCACCAGTTGTTGTCTCAACAGACGGCAGACTGATGGACTAATGAACCATTCCTTTGCAGGTGGTTGGCCTCAAGCTGGGGTTAGTTTGTGCCCACTGCAGCATCAGTGGAATGTAAAAGGTCTGCAGGAAGTAACCCAGGATGATCTGTGTCTCATTTTTTGGCTGGCTGCCTAGAGCCTGTTGTCCTTCAGGCACAATGGTATTAGCGATGGCTCGATGGCTCCATGAGCTCCTAAAATATGCTAGGCCTCTTACAGGAGGGATGTAGCTTGAATGCAGACTTACAGCTCGGCAACAGATGGTTCAGTTAGGGGACTTTTGCATACTGCCTCTCTGGGGGTTAGAATGCATGGCCATGCCCTGCCTATTTTTCAACAG
Organism: Fukomys damarensis; assembly: GCF_012274545.1. NCBI lineage: Eukaryota > Metazoa > Chordata > Mammalia > Rodentia > Bathyergidae > Fukomys > Fukomys damarensis. The sequence goes on from NW_022900915.1 coordinate 48,522,960, forward strand.
GGTTCTCTCCCAAGCAATGTTTTCTCTCTGACTCAATAACCATTCCTTTTCAGATTGCTGTATGCATGCTGTGAAGAGCCGGAGTGCTTGGCCTGAACAATTGTTCCTACAGAGTCTCCCTAATGGAGCCTGGGCTGAGAGTGAGCTCACTTCCTGCTAGCCAACAGCTCAAAGTCACCCTGCAAGGAAGACAATGCCAGGTGGTTCTCACAATGCGTCGAAGGGGTACTAAGTGTTTCACTGAATGCCAGTCGTGTGAGTGCAGGTCTCTTAGTTGCAAACTGTACCTCAACTGTCCAGTGCTTAAAGTCCAGGGACCTGGCCATCTCTTCCTGTGACTAGGAGCTCCTCAAGTTGTTCCTGACTGCAGTTCATTACGAGCTTGACATGTCAACCATTCTAGGTAGTACCCAATACTTCACCACTTTGATTCTGAGAGGAGGGCAGGTCAACACATGGCTCACAAATTCCCGTAATGGCTTTGGCTCATGGCTGTCGCAAATTCCAGCTCACTGCATATTGTGCCATGACTCTCCAGTCCTCTGCATCATTGTTCATGTGAGTGTATGCTCCCTGAATGCGGAACCAGTCTGAATTGTTCGTGGGTGAAACTCAAGTCTGCATGAGCTCGTTGTGTTTCTGACTGGACTTTTCAAGCCCGATGCTTGCTGCCATCCTGCGGACATTCTCAGTGCATTGTGAAATAGTCCATAACCATATTCCTGGAGGAGAAAGCCATGAGAGCTGTCTCACTGGGCTGCTAAGTAGTACCCAAAGTTTTTGACATGCAGAAAGTTATGAGTGATGACTCTCCCAGCTGTTAAGGGTTCCTAATTATTCTGTGAGAGAGAGATAATATGGATTGCAGGCTCACTGCGGCTTGATTGCCTGCCCCAAACTTCTGCCATTTGATGTCTAGGGGAAGTGCATTCTTATTTAGTTCCTAGGCTCTGGCAACTGTTCACTAGGGGCAGGCAGGAACCAGGGTGTGCTTACTGTGTGGCCAGGTGATCCACATGTGAGACCTGACTAGAAGCTGCAAAGAGCACACAGACTTGTTGTGT
>NW_022900916.1:0-21166 GCF_012274545.1 Fukomys damarensis
TGCTCAGACTACAACTGGTGGAGAAATGAGCAGGTCATAGCCATGCAGTCTGCCCACGTTGCCACAGGTAGCAAATTGCACAGCAAGATCCAGGGGAGAGTCATGGAGTGAGCCTACATTCCCCTCTTTTGACTCACACACACCACTGAGGACCTGTGAAGAGCACAGTGAGCCACTCCTACTGTGCGGCATTCACCTGATCTTGTGTCCATCTTTAGGCCCAGGCTGAACCTGCCCTGCCTAGTTTGACTTAAGTAGACTCCTCACAGAATGCTCAGCAATGCAGTCCAAAGGTCATCACTCTGCCAGCTATGCAGCAGTCCTCTGAGGACTGGTACACCAACCATCCTCTTGTGCTTGTCCTAGGCACTACCTGGCAGATGGCTTAAGGATCCTTCACATGGAATACTGCTGCCCTCCAGGGAGAGTCTCACCAAGGACTGGTGAGTAGTGGTAAGCACACAACAAGTCTGTGTGCTCTTTGCAGCTTCTAGTCAGGTCTCACATGTGGATCACCTGGCCACACAGTAAGCACACCCTGGTTCCTGGCTGCCCCTAGTGAACAGTTGCCAGAGCCTAGGAACTGAATAAGAATGCACTTCCCCTAGACATCAAATGGCAGAAGTTTGGGGCAGGCAATCAAGCCGCAGTGAGCCTGCAATCCATATTATCTCTCTCTCTCACAGAATAATTAGGAACCCTTAACAGCTGGGAGAGTCACCACTCATACCTTTCTGCATGTCACAAACTTTGGGTACTACTTAGCTGCCCAGTGAGACAGCTCTCATGGCTTTCTCCTCCAGGGATATGGTTATGGACTATTTCACAATGCACTGAGAATGTTTGCAGGATGGCAGCAAGCACCGGGCTTGAAAAGTCCAGTCAGAAACACAACGAGCTCATGCAGACTTGAGTTTCACCCAGGAACATTTCAGACTGGTTCTGCATTCAGGGAGCATACACTCACACGAACAATGATGCAGAGGACTGGAGAGTCATGGCACAATATGCAGTGAGCTGGAACTTGTGACAGCCATGAGCCAAAGCCACTATGGGAATTTGTGAGCCATGTGTTGACCTGCCCTCCTCTCGGAATCAAAGTGGTGAAGTATTGGGTACTACTTAGAATGGCTGACATGTCAAGCTCATAACGAACTGCAGTCAGGAACAATTTGAGGAGCTCCTAGTCACAGGAAGAGATGGCCAGGTCCCTGGACTTTAAGCACTGGACAGTTGAGGTACAGTTTGCAACTAAGAGACCTGCACTCACACGACTGGCATTCAGTGAAACACTTAGTACCCCTTCGACACATTGTGAGAACCACCTGGCATCGTCTTCCTTGCAGGGCGACTTTGAGCTGTTGGCTAGCAGGAACTGAGCTAACTCTCAGCCCAGGCTCCATTAGGGAGACTCTGTAGGAACAATTGTTCAGGCCAAGTGCTCCTGCTCTTCCCAGCATGCATACAGCAATCTGAAAAGGAATGGTTATTGAGTCAGAGAGAAAACATTGCTTGGGAGAGAACACTGTTGAAAAATAGGCAGGGCATGGCCATGCATTGTAACCCCCAGAGAGGCAGTATGCAAAAGTCCCCTAACTGAACCATCTGTTGCCGAGTTGTAAGTCTGCATTCAAGCTACATCCCTCCTGTAAAAGGCCTAGCATATTTTAGGAGCTCATGGAGCCATCGCTAACACCATTGTGCCTGAAGGACAACAGGCTCTAGGCAGCCAGCCAAATAATGAGACACAGATCATCCTGGGTTACTTCCTGCAGACCTTTTACGTTCCACTGATGCTGCAGTGGGCACAAACTAACCCCAGCTTGAGGTCAACCACCTGCAAAGGAATGGTTCATTAGTCCATCAGTCTGCCATCTGTTGAGACAACAACTGGTGGAGATATGAGCAGAGCCTAGCCATGCAATCTGGCCACATTGCCACAGATAGCAAATAGCACAGCAAGATACATGGGAGAGTCATGGAGTGAGCCTGAATTCCCCCTCTTTTGACTCACAAAAAACACTGAGGACCTGTTAAGAGGACAGTGAGCCCTCCCTCCTACTGTGCAGCATTTGCCTGATCTTCAGTCCATCTTTAGGCCCAGGCTGAACCTGTCCTGCCTCGTTTGACTTAAGGAGATGGCTCACAGACTGATTGGCCATGTAATCCAAATGTCATCACTCTGCCAGCTATGCAGCAGTCCTCTGAGGACTGGTATGCCAACTGTGCTCTTGCCCTGGTCCTAGGCACCACCTGGCGTATGGTTTAAGGATCCTTCTCATGGAAAGCTACTGGCCTCCTGGAAAATTCTCACCAAGGTCTGGCGAGTAGTGGTCAGCACACACAATGTCTGGGAGCTCTGTGCAGCTTCTGGTCGGTGCTCACATGTTGACCACTTGGACACACAGTATGCATTCCCTGGTCCCTGCCTGCCCCTAGTGAACAAAGGGGCAGAGCCTAGGAACTGCATAAGAAGGCTCTTCCCCTAGACAACAATTGGCTGAAGTTAGGGGAGGCCAATCAAGCTGCAGTGAGCCTGCATTCCATCTGAGCTGTCTCTCACAGAATGATTAGGAACCCTTAATGGCTGGGAGAGTTGGCACTCATACCTTTCTGCATGTCACAAATTTTGGGGACTACTTAGCTGCCCAGTGAGACAGCCCTCATGGCTTTCTCCTCCAGGCATATGGATTTGGACTATTTCACAATGCAGTGAGACTGTCCTAAGGCCAGCAGAAAAGCATTGGGCTTGAGAAGGTCAGTCAGAAACACCACGAGCTGATGCAGACCTGTCTTTCATACATAAACATTTTAGACTGGTTCCACATTCAGGGAGCATGCACTCACACAAACAATGTTGTAGAGGTCTGGAGAGTCATGGCACAATATGCAGTGAGCCAGACTTTTGCACAGCTATGAGCAAGGGCCACTAGGGGAATTGGTGAGCCATGCATTGAACCTGCCCTCCTCCCAGAATCAAAGAGTTGAAGCATTGGGTACTACCTAGAATGGCCGACATGTCAGCCTCATATTGAATTATAGGCAGGAGAAAGTTGAGGAGCTCCTATCACAGGGAGAGACTGCCAGGTCCCTGGACTTCAAGCACTGGACAGTTGAGGTACAGTTTGCAACTAAGAGAGCTACACTCACAAGGATGACATCCAGTGCAACATTTAGTCCCTCCTTGACACATTGTGAGAACCACCTGGCATCCTCCTCCTTGCAGGTTGGCTTTGATCTGTCGGCTAGCAAAAAGAGAGCTCACTCTAAGCCCAGACTACATCAGAGAATTTCTGTAGGAACAATTCTTCAGGCTGAGCACTCCTGCTCTCCACAGCGTGCATACAGCCATCTGAAAAGAAATGGTTATGGAGTCAGAGAGAAAACATCACTTGGGAAAGAATGCTGTTGAAAATTAGGCATTGCATGAGCATGCATTGAGGCCCACAACGATGCAGTATGCAAAAGTTCCCCAAATGAAACATCTATTACTGAGCTCTCCGTTGACATTCAAACTACCTGCCTCACGTAAAATGACTCACATGGTTTAGGAGCTCATGGAGCTCTCGCTCATACCATTGAGCGTGAAATAATACAGTCTTCAGCCATCCAGCCAAGAGATGAGTCACAGGTCATCCATAGTTGCCTCCTGCAGAACTTTTTCATTCCAATGATACTGCCATGGGCTCAAATTAACCCCAGCCTGAGGCCAACTACCTGCAAAGGAATGGTTCATAAGTTCATCACCCAGCCGTCCCTTCAGATTACAACTGGTGGGGAAATGAGCAGGGCCTAGCCATGCAGTCCACCCACCTTGCCACAGATAGCAAATTTCACACGAAGATCCAGGAGAGAGTCTTGGAGTAAGCCTGAATTCACCCTCTTTTAACTAGCACATAGCAATAAGGACCTGTGAAGAGCACAATGAGGCCTCACTCCTACTGTGTGGCATTTGCCTGATTTTCAGTCCATCTTTAGGCCCAGGCTGAACCTGCCCTGCCTAGTTTGACTTAAGTAGACTGCTCAAGCTGTGGTTAGCAATGCAGTCCAAATGTCATCACTCTGCCAGCCATGCAGCAAGCAGTCTTCTGAGGACTTGTAGGCCAACTGTACTCTTTCCCTGGTCCTAGGCGCCACCTTGTGGATGTTTTAAGGATCTTTGGCATGGAAAAACACTGACTTCAAGGACAAGTCACACAGAGGTCTGCTGATTCATGGTCAGCACGCAGCAAGTCTGTACCCTCCATGCAGCTGCTGGTCAGGGCTAACATGAGGACCACTGGGCTATACAGTAAACACACCCTGGTCGCCATCTGCCCCTACTGAACAAAGGGCCAGGGCCTAGGAAGTAAACAAGAAGGCCTGTTGCCTAGACATCAAATGGCAGAAGTTTTCAGTGGCCAATCAGGCCGCAGTGAGCCTGCATTCAATCATAGCTGCCTCGCACAGTATGAATAGAACCCCTTAACAGCTGCAAGAGTTGTGACTCATAACTTTCTGCATGTCATAAACTTTGGGGACTACTTAGCTCCACAGCGAGGCAGCCATCGCGGCTGTCTGCTCCATGGATATGGTTATGGTCTATATCCCAAAGCTGTGAGACTGTCCTCAAGGCAGCAGAAAAGCATCCTGATTGAGGAGGGCCAGTCAGGCACAGCACAAGTTCACACAGACGTGACTTTCATATATAAAACTTTCATAGTGGTTCTCCATTCAGGGAACACTCACTCACAGAAACAATACTGCAGAGGTCTGGAGAGTCATGGAATAATATGCACTGAGCCAGAACTTGCCACAGACATGAGCCAAGGCTACGACATTAAATGCTGAGCCTTGCACTGAACCTCCTGTCCACACAGAATGAAAGAGTTGAAGCAATACGTTCTACCTAGTATGGGCGAAATGTCACACTTCTAATGAACTGCAGGCAGGAGCAACTTGAGGAGCTCATGATCACACTGGGAGACTGCTAGGCCCCTGGACTTTGAGGACAGGATGGTTGAGGTACATTTTGCAACTATGAAACCGGCACTCACACGGCTGGCATCCAGTGTAACATTTAGTCCCTCTTTGACGCATTGTGAGAACCACATGGCGTCATTCTCCTTGCAGAGGGACCTTGACCTGCCAGCTTGCATGATGTGAAGTCAGTCTCAGCCTAGGCTCCATCAGCAAGAATCTGTAGGAAGAAAGGTTCAGGCTGAGCGCCCCGGCTCTCCACAGCATGCATACAGCCCTCTGAAAAGGAATGGGTATAGAATCAAAGAAAAAACATCGCTCGGGATAGAACCTGGTTGAAAAGTGAGCAGGGCATTGCCATTCATTGAGACCCCCAGGGACTCAGTAGGCAAAAGGCCCCCAGTGGAGCCATGGGTTTCTAATATCTCAGTCTTCATTCGCACTCCCTGCCTCCCTAAAAAGCCATAGCATGGTTTAGGAGCTCATGGAGCCCTCGATCATACCATTGTACGTGAAGCACTACAGTCTCTAGCCAGCCAGCTGAGAGATGAGCCACAGGTCATCCATGGTTGCTTCGTGCAGACCTTTTTGGTTTCACTGATGCTGCCATGGGCTCAAACAAATCTCAGCCTGATGCCAACCACCTGCAATGGAATGGTTCATGAGTTCGTCAGCCTGCCGTCCCTTCAGATTACAACTGGTGAGGAAATTAGCAGGTTCTAGCCATTCCGTCCACCCACATTGCCACAGAGAGCAAATAGCACACCAAGATCCAGGAGAGTCTTGGGCTGAGCCTGAATTCCCCTTCTTTTGACTCGCATAGAACACTGAGGACCTGTGAAGAGCACACTGAGACCTCACTCCTACTGTGTGGCATTTGCCTGATCTTCAGTCCATCTTTAGGCCCAGGCTGAACCTGCCCTGCCTAGTTTGACTTAAGTAGACTGCTCAAGGTGTCGATAGCAATGCAGTCCAAATGTCATCACTCTGCCAGCTATGCAGCAAGCAGTCTTCTGAGGACTGGTAGGCCAACTGTGCTCTTGCCCTGGTCTTTGGCGCCACCTTGTGGATGTTTTAAGGATCGTTGGCATGGGAAAACGCTGGCCTCAAGGACAAGTCACACAGAGGTCTTTCGAGCAGTGGTCAGCACGCAGCAAGTCTGTACCCTCCTTGCAGGTGCTGGTCATGGCTACCATGAGGACCACTGGGATACACAGTAAACACACCTTGGTCCCTACCTGCCCCTGGTGAACAAAGGGCCAGGTCCTAGGAAGTAAATAAGAAGGCCCTTTCACCTAGACATCAAATGACAGAAGTTTGGAGTGCCCAATCAATCTGCAGTGACCCTGCATTCCATTTTAACTGCCTCGCAAAGAATGACTAGAACCTCTTAACAGCTGCGAGAGTCGTGACTCATACCTTTCTGCATGTCATAAACTTTGGGCACTACTCAGCTGGCTAGTGAGACAGCCCTCATGGCTGTCTGCTCCATGGATATGGTGATGGTCTATTGCCCACAGCAGTGAGACTGTCCTCAAGCCAGCAGAAAAGCATCCTGCTTGAGAAGGCCAATCAGACACAGCACAAGTTCACACAGGCGTGACTTTCATACATAAAACTTTCGGACTGGTTCTGCATTCAGGGAACACCCACTCACAGAAACAGTACTGCAGAGGCCTGGAGAGTCATGGAATAATATGCACTGAGCCTGAACTTGCCATAGCCATGAGCCAGAGCCACAATGGTAATTGGAGAGCCTTGCATTGAAACTTAGCTAGTCCCGGAATCAAAGAGATGAAGCATTGGTTTCTACGTAGAATGGCCGACATGTCACACTCCTAACGAACTGCAGGCAGGAGCAACTTGAGGAGCTCCTAGTCACAGTGTGGGACTGCCAGACCCCTGGATTTCGAGCACAGGACAGTTGAGGTACATTTTCACACCAAGAAACCTGCACTCACATGGCTGGCATCCAGTGTAACATTTAGTTCCTCTTTGACACATTGTGAGAACGACCTGGCGTCGTCCTCCGTGCAGAGCGACGTTGAGCTGCCGGCCAGCATGATGTGAGGTCACTCTCAGGCTAGGCTCCATCAGCGAGAATATGGAGGAGCAATGCTTAGGCCAAATGCTCCTGCTCTCCACAGCCTGCATACAGCCCTCTGAAAAGGAATGGTTATAGAAGCAGAGAAAAAACATTGCTTGGGACAGAACCCGGTTGAAAAGTGAGCAGAGCATTGCCATTCATTGAAATCCCCACTCAGTGGGCAAAACGCCCCCAGTTGAGCCATGGGTTTCTGATATCTCAGTCTTCCTTCACCCTCTCTGCCTCCCTAAAAAGCCATAGCATGGTTTAGGAGCTCATAGAGACCTCGCTCATACCATTGTGCGTGAAGCACTACAGTCTCTAGCCAGCCAGACGAGAGATGAGCTGCAGGTCATCCATGGTTGCCTCCTGCCAACCTTTTTGGTTTCACTGATGCTGCCATGGGCTCAAAGGAACCCCAGCCTGAGGCCAACCACCTGCAATGGAATGCTTCATGAGTTCGTCAGCCAGCCGTCCCTTCAGATTACAACCTGTCGGGAAATGAGCAGGTCCTAGCCATGCAGTCCACCCAACTTGCCACAAATAGCAAATAGCACACCAAGATCCAGGAGAGAATCTTGGAGTGAGCCTGAATTCCCCCTCTTTTGGCTCGCATAGAACACTGAGGACCTGTGAAGAGCACAGTGAGCCCTCACTCCTACTGTGGGGCATTCACCTGACCTTCAGTCCTTCTTTAGGCCCAGGCTGAACCTGCTCTGCCTAGTTTCAGGTAAGTGGACTGCTCAAGGTGTTATTAGCAATGCAGTCCAAATGTCATCACTTTGCCAGCTATGCAGCAAGCAGTCTTCTGAGGACTGGTAGTCCAACTGTGCTCTTGCCCTGGTCTTTGGCGCCACCTTGTGGATATTTTCAGGATCGTTGGCATGGAAAAATGCCGGCCTGGAGGACAAGTCACACAGAGGTCAGTCGAGTAGTGGCGAGTAAGCAGCAAGTCTGTACCCTCCATGCAGCTGCTGGTCAGGGCTAACATGAGGACCACTGGGATACACAGTAAACACACCTTGGTCCCTATCTGCCCCTGGTGAACAATCGGCCAGGGCCTAGGAAGTAAATAAGAAGGCCCTTCGCCTAGACATTAAATGGCAGAAGTTTGGAGTGGCCAATCAAGCCGCAGTGAGCCTGCATTCCATCTTAGCTGCCTCGCAGAAAATGACTAGAACCCCATAACAGCTGCGAGAGTAGTTACTCATACCTTTCTACATGTCATAAACTTTGGGCACTACTTCGCTGCCCAGTGAGACAACCCTCACGGCTGTCTGCTCCATAGATATGGTGATGTTCTATTGCCCACAGCAGTGAGACTGTCCTCAAGCCAGCAGAAAAGCATCCTGCTTGAGAAGGCCAGTCAGACACAGCACAAGTTCACACAGGTGTGACTTTCATACATAAAACTTTCAGTCTGGTTCTGCATTCAGGGAACACGCACTAACCAAAACAATACTGCAGAGGTCTGGAGAGTCATGGAATAATATGCACTGAGCCAGGAATTGCCACAGCCATGAGCCAGGGCCATGACAGTAATTGCAGAGCCTTGCATTGAACCTCCCCTCCTCCTTGAATCCAAGATTTGAAGCATTAGGTTCTACCTAGAATGGCCGACATGTCACTCTCCTAACGAACTGCAGGCAGGAGCAACTTGAGCAGCTCCTAGTCACACTGTGACACTTCCAGGCCCCTGGATTTTCAGAACAGTATAGTTGAGATACATTTTGCCACTATGAAACGTGCACTCACATGGCTGGCATCCAGTGTAACATTTAGTCCCTCTTTGACGCATGTGAGAACCACCTGGCGTCGTCCTCCTTGAAGAGTGATGTTGAGCTGCCGGCTAGCATGAAGTGAGGTCACTCTCAGGCTAGGCTCCATCAGGGAGAATCTGGAGGAACAATGCTCAGGCCGAGCGCTCCTGCTCTCCACCGCCTGCATACAGCCCTCTGAAAAGGAATGGTTATAGAATCAGAGGGAAAACATCGCTCGGGTCAGAACCCGGTTGAAAAGTGAGCAGGGCATTGCCATTCACTGAAATCCTCAGGGACTCAGTGGGCAAAAGGCCCCAGTTGATCCATGGGTTTCTGATATCTCCATCTTCATTCACCATCCCTGCCTTCCTCAAAATCCCTAGCATGGTTTAGGAGCTGATGGAGCCCTCGCTCATACCATTGTGGGTGAAGTACTACAGTCTCTAGCCAGCCAACTGAAAGATGAGCCGCAGGTCATCCATGGTTGCCTCCTGCCAACCTTTTTGGTTTCACTGATGCTCCATGGGCACAAACTAACCCCATCCTGAGTCCAACCACCTGCAATGCAATGGTTCATGAGTTCGTCAGCCTGCCGTCCCTTCAGATTACAACTGGTGGGGAAATGAGCAGGGCTTAGGTATGCAGTCCACCCACCTTGCCACAGATAGCAAATAGCATACCAAGATCGAGGAGAGAGTCTTGGAGTGAGCCTGAATTCCCCCTCTTTTGACTCGCATAGAACACTGAGGACCTGTGAAGAGCACAGTGAGCCCTCACTCCTACTGTGTGGCATTCGCCTAATCTTCTGTCCATCTTTAGGCCCAGGCTGAACAGGCCCTGCGTAGTTTGACTTAAGGAGAGTGCTCAAGGTATCGTTAGCAATGCAGTCCAAATGTCATCACTCTGCTAGCTATGCAGGAATCTGTCTTCGGAGGACTGGTTAGCCAACTGTGCTCTTGCCCTGGTCCTAGGCGCCAACTTGTGGGTGTTTTAAGGATCGTTGGCATGGAAAAACGCTGGCCTCAAGGACAAGTCAAACAGAGGTCAGTCGAGTAGTGGTCAGCACGCAGCAAGTCTGTACCCTCCATGCAGCTGCTGGTCAGGGCTACCATGAGGACAACTGGGATACACAGTATACACACCCTGGTCCCTATCTGTCCGTGGTGAACAATCCGCCATCGCGTAGGAAGTAAATAAGAAGACCCTGCGCCTAGACATCAACTGGCAGAAGTTTGGAGTGGCCAATCAAGCCACAGTGAGCCTGCATTCCTTCTTAGATGCCTCGCACAGAATGACTAGAACCCCTTAACAGCTGCGAGAGTCGTGACTCATGACTTTCTGCATGTCATAAACTTTGGGCACTATTTTGCTTGCCAGTTAGACAGTCCTCATGGCTGTCTGCTCCATGGATATGGTGATATTCTATTGCCCACAGCAGTGAGACTGTCCTCAAGCCAGCAGAAAAGCACAACTTCACACAGGTGTGATTTTCATACATAAAGCTTTCAGACTGGTTCTGTATTCAGGGAACACCCACTCACAGAAACAATACTGCAGAGGTCTGGAGAGTCATGGAATAATATGCACTGAGCCAGAACTTGCCACAGCCATGCGCCAGGGCCACAATGGTAATTGGAGAGCCTTACATTGATTCTCTCCTCCTCCTGGAAGCAAAGAGTTGAAGCAATGGGTTCTACGTGGAATGGCCGACATGTCACTCTTCTAACGAACTGCAGACAGGAGCAACGTGAGCAGCTCCTAGTCACAGTGTGACACTGCCAGGCCCGTGGACTTCGAGCACAGGATAGTTGAGGTACATTTTACTACTATGAAACCTGCACTCACACGACTGGCATCCAGTGTAACATTTAGTTCCTCTTTGACGCATTGTGAGAACCACCTGTCATCATCCTCCTTGCAGAGCGACGTTGAGCTGCCGGCTAGCATGATGTGAGTTCACAGGCTAGGCTCCATCAGGGAGAATCTGTAGGAACAATGCTCAGGCCAAGCGCTCCTGCTCTCCACAGCCTGCAAACAGCCGTCTGAAAAGGAATGGTTATAGAATCAGAGAGAAAACATCGATCGGGACAGAACCCGGTTGAAAAGTGAGCAGGGCATTGCCATTCATTGAGACCCCCAGGGACTCAGTAGGCAAAAGGTCCCCAGTAGAGCCTTGGGTTTCTGATATCTCAGTCTTCATTCACCTTCCCTGCCTCACTCAAAAGCCCTAGCATGGTTTAGGAGCTAATGGAGCCCTCGCTCATACCATTGTGGGTGAAGCACTACAGTCTCTAGCCAGTCAGACGAGAGATGACCGCAGATCATCCAGGGTTGCCTCTTGCCAACCTTTTTGGTTTCACTGAAGATCCATGAGCTCAAACTAACCCCTGCCTGAGGCCAACCATCTGCAATAGAATGGTTCATGAGTTCACCTGCCTGCCGTCCCTTCAGACTACAACTTATGGGGAAATGAGCAGGGCCTAGCCATGCAGTCCACCCACCTTGCCACAGATAGCAAATAGCACACCAAGATCCAGGAGAGAGACATGGAGTGAGCTGAATTCCCCCTCTTTTGACGCGCATTCCATCCCCTAAACGGAGCTCTAACACTACGCGATGACCAATCACTACCTATTCTATCAAGGCCTCAATGATCCGGTCCGAGGGAAAACCACAGTACATCGTAGCTTCACAAAAGTCAATGCCCTCACCTTACCTCTCACCTCCAAATTGTCTGCTGTGTGAATTCCTTCCGTGTCATATTCACCTGTCCTAACCCTAACTCAAACCCACAACCTGAATCCTACTTTCCCAGAGGGCGATCCTCTAAATCCTCCCATGTGGCTGAGCCTAAGGTGAAATCTCATGCTGATACTAACTAGGAAAGCCACATCCCAATACCCAGGTACAGAAATTCCGAGGCTATCACTCACTGGAATACTCATCCTAACCCTAAAAGTCAGAGTGACCCTGGAGGAGGGTCTTACCTTCCTACCTCATTCCGAACACTGAAGGTGAAATGAACAGGAGCCCACCACCCCCTTAAATGTAGAAGACACGACACAGGGAGTGGAATGGGGAGCCTGTCCCTTCCCCTTCATCGAGCTCGAACCCTACTCACTGGCTAGGCACTAACCATTATAACTATGGTGCAATGTTCAGGTCCTTGGAAATACACAGTTCATCCCACCTTCATGAAAGACACTGGCCTCCCCTTCCCGCTGACACACAAACTACCTGGTAGGCGAATTACTTCTGGATCACACTCACCAAAACTAACCCTAACTCTAAGCCACCGCCTGACTCCTAAGTCCCCTGAAGGCAGTCGTTGAAATCTGGCACTCTGGCTAAGCCTAAGGCGTAATCTCATGCTTCTAAAAACTAGGAAACCCACACCCCAATAGCCAGGGAGAGAAACTGCCAACCTATCCCTCACTGGAATCCTATCCCAGACACTAACCTGAACTCTGACCGAGAGGAAGGACATATACTCCTACATCATTCCTCACACTGAACTTCCAATTAACACCAACACTCAACGTCCAACACTCATCACATTACTCAGGGAGGAAAATGGGGGTCCTATTCTGTCCCCAAAATCGAGTGCTAACCCTCCTCACTGGCCAGTCGCTACCCATTATATGGAGGCCAGAATGGGCAGGTCCCGGGAAGCACACATTCGACCCCACCTTCAAAAAAGGCACTGCCCTCACCTTCCCTCGCCCATGCAAACTACCTGGAAGGTGCATTCCATCCGTGTCATGCTCACCTATCCTAACCCTAACCCTAACCCACAACCTGATTCCTAGGTTACCATAGGGCGGCACATGAAATCCTCAACTGTGGTTAAGCCTCAGGTGACATCTCATGATGACACTAATTAGGAAACATGCAGCCCGATACCCAGGTAGCGAAATTCCAAAGCTATCCATCTCCAGAATTCTCAGCCTAACCTTAACCCTTTCCCTGACACTCAAGGAGGGCCTTATATTCTCACATCATTCCTAAAACTCAGGATCCAATGAACATGAAGCCTTACCCTCTGTCACACACTACATTACACAGAGAGTAAAATGGGGAATCCATTCCATCCCCTAAATGTAGCTCTAACAGTATGCAATGGCCAATCACTGCCTATTCCTTCAAGGCGTTAATGCTCCGGTCTGAGGGAAAACCACAGTACATCCTAGCTTCACAAAAGTCACTGCCCTCACCCCACCTCTCAACTCCAAACTGTCTGCTGTGTGAATTCCTTCCCTGTCATGCTCACCTGTCCTAACCCTAACCCTAACCCTAACCGACAACCTGATTCCTACCTTCCCAGAGGGCGGTCCCGGAAATCCTCCACCGTGCCTGAGCCTAAGGTGAAATCTCATGCTGATACTAACAAGGAAAGCCACACCTCAATACCCAGGTACAGAAATTCCGAGGCTATCACTCACTGGAATCCTCATCCTAACCCTAACCCTCACCCTGACCCCGGAGGAGGGACTTCCCTTTCTACATCATTCTGAACACTGAAAGTCAAATGAACAGGAGCCCCCTGCCCCATGAAATGTGGACAACACGACACAGGGAGTGGAATGGGGATCCTGTCCTGTCCCCTTCATCGAGCTCTAACCCTACTCACAGGCCACGCACTACCCATTATAACTTCAGTGCACTATTCAGGTCATTGGAAATACACAGTTCATACCACCTTCATGAAAGACAGTGCCCTCAAGTTCCCGCTGACACACAACCTACCCGGTAGGCAAATTCCTTCAGGATCACGCTCACCAAACCTAACCCTAACCCTAAGACACCACCTGATTCCTATGTTCCCAGGAAGCCGTCCTTGAAATCTGGCACTGTGGCTAAGCCTAAGGCGAAATCTCATGCCACTAATAACTAGCAAACCCACACCCCAATAACCAGGGAGAGAAACTGCCAGCCTAACACTCACCGGAATCCTATCCCCAACATTAACCTGAACCATGACCAGAGAGGAGGGACTTATACTCCTACACCTTTTCTCACACTGAACGTCCTATTAACACCAATACTCACCATCCAATACTCATGATATTATTCAGGGAGGAAAATGGGGGGGCCTATTCCATCCCCAAAATCGAGCACTAACACTCTTCATCGGCCAGTCGCTATCCATTATATCTAGGCCACCATGGCCAGGTCCCGGGAAACACACATTCGACCCCACCTTCAAAAAAGGCGCTGACCTCACCTTCCGTCGCCCATGCTAACTACCTGGAAGGTGAATTCCGTCCGTGTCATGCTCACCAATCCTAACCCTAACCCTAACCCACAACCTGATTCTTAGGTTGCCATAGGGCGGCACTTGAAATCCTCCCCTGTGGTGAAGCCTCAAGGGACATTTCATGCTGACACTAACTAGCAAACCCACAGCCCGATACCCAGGTAGCGAAATTCCAAAGCTATCCTTCTCCGTAATCCTCAGCCTAACCCTAACCCTATCCCTGACCCTCGAGGAGGGACTTACATTCCTACATCATTCCGAAAACTCAGGATGTAATGAACACCAAGCCTTACACTGAGTCACAAAGTACACTACGCAGGGAGTCCAATGGGGAATCCATTCAATCCCCTAAATGTAGCTCTAACACTACGCGATGGCCAATTACTACCTATTGTATCAAGGAGTCAATGCTCCGGTCCAAGGAAAAACCACAGTACATCCTAGCTTCACAAAAGTCACTGCCTTCACATGACCTCCCACGCCCAAATTGTCTGCTGTGTGCATTCCTTCTGTGTCATTTTCACCTGTTCTAATGCTAACCCTAACCCACAACCTGATTCTTACCTTCCCAGAGGACGGCCCTCGAAATCCTTCACTGTGGCTGAGCCTAAGGTGAAATCTCATGCTGATACTAACTAGGAAAGCCACACCCCAATACCCAGGTACAGAAATTCCGAGGCTATCACTCACTGGAATCCTCATCCTAACCCTAACCGTCAGTGTGACCCCGGAGGAGGGTCTTTCCTTCCTACCTCATTACCAACACTGAAGGTGAAATGAACAGGAGCCCACCACCCCCTTAAATGTAGAAGACACAACACAGGGAGTGGAATGGGGAGCCTGTCCCGTCCCCCTCATTGAGCTCTAACCCTAGTCGCTGGCCAGGCACTACCCATTATAACTACGGCGCAATGATCAGGTCCTTGGAAATGCACGGTTCATCCCAACTTCATGAAAGACACTGCCCTCACCTTCCTGCTGACACCCAAACTACCCTTTAGGCTAAATCCTTCTGGATCACGCTCACCAACCCTAACCCTAACCCTCAGCCACCACCTGATTCCTAAGTTCCCAGGAGGCTGTCCTTGAAATCCGGCACTGTGGCTAAGCCTAAGGCGAAATCTCATGCTGCTACTAAGTAGGAAACCCACACCCCAATTGCCAGGGAGAGAAACTGCCAGCATATCACTCACGGGAATCCTATCCCCAACACTAAACTGAACTCTGATCCGAGAGGAGGGACTTATACTCCTACATCATTCCTCACACTGAACGTGCAATTGACACTAAAACTCACCATCCAACACTCATGACACTACTCAGGGAGGCAAATAGGGGACCTATTCTGTCCCCGAAATTGAGTGCTAACCCTTTTTGCCAGCCAGTCGCTACCCATTATATTGAGGCCACCATGGGCAGGTCCCAGGAAACACACATTCGACCCCACCTTCAAAAAAGGTGCTGCCCTCACCTTCCCTCACCCATGCAAACCACCTGGAAGGTGAATCCCGTCCGTGTCATGCTCACCAATCCTAACCCTAATGCTAACCCACAACCTGATTCCTACCTTCCCAGAGGGTGGTCCTCGAAATCCTCCACCGTGGCTGAGCTTAAGGTGAAATCTCATGCTGATACTAACTAGGAAAGCCACACCCAATACCCAGGTACAGAAATTCCGAGGCTGTCACTCACTGGAATCCTCATCCTATCCCTAACCTTCAGCCTGACCCCGGAGGAGGGACTTCCCTTCCTACATCATTCAGAACACTGAAGGTCAAATGAACAGGAGCCCCATGCCCCCTGAAATGTAGACAACATGACACAAAGAGTGCAATGGGGAGCCTGTTCCGTCCCCTTCATCGAGCTCTCACCCTACTCGCTGGCCAGACACCACCCATTATAACTGCGGTGCAATGTTCAGGTCCTTGGAAATACCCAGTGCATCCCACCTTCATGAAAGACACTGCCCTCACTTTCCCGCTGACACGCAAACTACCCAGTAGGGGAATTCCTTCAGGATCACGCTCACCAACCCTAACCCTAACCCTAAGCCACCACCTGATTCCTAAGTTCCCAGAAGGCAGTCCTTGAAATCCGGCACTGTGGCTAAGCCTAAGGCGCAATCTCATGCTGCTACTAACTAGAAAACCCACACCCAAATACCCAGGTAGAGAAATTCCAAGGCTATCCTCCGGAATCCTAACACTAACCCTGACCCTATGCCTGACCCCTGAGGAGGGTCTTATATTCCTACATCTTTCCTAGCACTGAACGTCAAATGAACACTAATCCTTACCCTGAAACACTACACCACACATGGAGTCAAGTGGGGACACCATTCCATCCCCTGAATCTAGCTCGAACACTATTTGATGGCCAAGCACTACCTATTCTATCAAAGCGGCAATGTTCAGGTCTGTGGAAAACCACAGTTCATCCTACCTTCGAAAAAGGCACTGCCCTCACCTGCCCTCTCATATCCTAATTGTCTGAAATGTGAATTCCTTCTGTATCATTCTCACGAGTCCTAACCCTAACCCTAAGCCACAACCTGCTTCTCAAGTTCCAAAAGGGTGGTCCTAGAAATCCTCCACTTTGCCTAAGCCTAAGGTGAAATCTCATGCTGATAGTAACTAGGAAGCCCACAGTGCAATACCCAGGTAGAGAAATTCCAAGGCTATCACTCGTTGGAATTCTAATCCTAACCCTAACCCTAAGCCTGACCCTGGGGGAGGGACTTATATCCCGACATCATTCCTAACACTGAACCTCAAATGAACAGGAGGACTCCCCCTCAAACGTACAGGACACTACACAGGGAGTGAAATGGGGACCCTGTTCCAGCCCTTCATCTAGCTCTAGCCATACTCTCTGGCCAGTCACTACCCATTATAACTAGGGTGCAATGTTCAAGTCCTTGGAAACACACAGTGCAACCCAAACTTAAGAAAGACACTGCCCTCCCCTTCCCTCTCACATGCAAACTATCTGGTAGGTGAATTCCTCCTGAATCACGCTCACCAGTACTAACCCCAACCCTAACCCACAACCTGACTCCTAAGTTCCCATCAGGAGGTACTTGAAATCTGGCACTGTGGCTAAGCCTAAGGGGAAATCTTATGCTGTTACTAACTAGGAAAGCCACACCCCAATACCCAGGTAGAGAAATTCCCAACCTATCACTCACCAGAATCCTACCCTGAAGGCTAATACTAACCCTGACCCTCGAGGAGGGACTTATATTCCTACATCATTCCTAACAATGAACGTCCAATTAATACCAACACTCACCCACAAGCACACACTACACCACACAGGGAGGAAAATGGGGAGCTTATTCCGTCCCCCAAATATGGCTCTAACCCTCCCCCGGCCAGTCACTACTCATTATATGTAAGTCTCAATGTTCAGCTCTTGGAAACACACATTATATGCCAACTTCAAAAAAGGCACTGCCCTCACCTTCCGTCTCCCATGCGAACTGTCTGGAATGTGAATTCCCTCAGCGTCATGCTCACCAATCCTAAACCTAACCCTAACCTGCAACCTGATTCCTATGTTGCCAT
This sequence comes from Fukomys damarensis, assembly GCF_012274545.1. NCBI lineage: Eukaryota > Metazoa > Chordata > Mammalia > Rodentia > Bathyergidae > Fukomys > Fukomys damarensis. Next base: position 17,629 of record NW_022900916.1, read on the forward strand.
AGCAGAGTACTGCAAACCCTTCACTGTGGCTAAGCCTAAGGGGAAATCTCATGCTGCTACTAACTAGGAAACCCACACCCCAATACCCAGGTAGAGAAATTCCAAGGCTATCTTTCTCTAGAATCCTAACACTAACCCTGACGCTATCCCTGACCCTTGAGGAGGAACTTATATTCCTACGTCTTTCCTAACACTGAAGGTCAAATGAACACCAATCCTTACCCTGAAACACACACTACACCACACACGGAATCACATGGGGACACCATTCCGTCCCCTGAATCTAGCTCGAACACTATTCGATGGCCAAACTACCTATTCTATCAAGGCGGCAATGTTTAGGTCCATGGAACATCACAGTACATCCTACCTTCAAAAAAGGCACTGCCCTCACCTGACCTCTCACATCCTAATTGTCTGCAATGTGAATTTCTGGTGGGTGCGCAACCTTCCGGACTGCGTGCCACCAGATCCAGTAAGGATCCAAGGACCCCTGAGGTGGTCTGTCCAGCTGCCTGCCTGGGATCACCCGGTGGGTGTGCTACCTCCTGGACTGCGTGCCACCAGATCCAGTAAGGAAGGTAGCCACAGGGGTGCCCTTGAAACACCCCCATGACCTGCTCCCCCGCCCCCCACCGTTCTCAAATCTCCTGATTGGGCCAGTCCTTGGACCAACTCTGCAGAGGCATAGGTTCTCATGAAGGGTACTTTTCTGAGTGCCCAACTTTGAACATCTTTAAAGAAAGGGCAGGGAAAACCTGTAATAGAACTGAATGGAGTTCAACCCTGAGGGTTGGGAAACTCAAGTTAGGCCTTGTGGACTGAGTTCAGTCTCAGTTGTGGGGAACTACTATTGGCTAGCCGAGACCAGGGAATTCGGTTCTGCATATGGCTGTACATGTGGTATAATATGAGAACAGAGACATAATCTGAAAGAAGCCCTTCAAATTCTTTTTTTTTCTTTTCCCCATTCCACTCTAAAATTCCTTTCTTTTTTCTGGCCTCTCTCTCCAACTCAGTCTCTTTCTCCACCATATTACCTCTCATCTCCCTTTTTATTCCTGCTCCTGCCCTAACTCAGACTTCTTCTATTTATTATTTTTCCTTTTTTGGGGGGGTTTCTCTTTATGTTCTTTTCTCCAGTCATTTTACCTCACTCATGGCTCTGTAGCTTCAAGGGAAGGCAAGCGCCTGTTATTGTTAAGGGGATATATTCTTGTCCTTATTCCTGCACTCTCTCTATCCCCCCTGAAGTTAATAGCTTCGTAAAGAAAGTAAGGTAATTCTACATCCTCTGGATTCACTTCAAACCTGCTCCAGTGCTTTCACTTATGTACTTCTCTCGTCCTAACTCAGTCTAACCCCCGCCCCTATCCTAAATGGTAAAGATGCTATATTGAAAAGCTTATTCACTGCAAACATATTTTGGGCTGCTTTTTGATATTAATTTAATTCACATGGGTTAAAGGTGATACATTAATGACTACCACAAGTGGTCAGTTTGCAAGCTGTGCCTGATCCTATTGGGCTGCTGAATGTATCAATTGGGATAAAGGATTGTGATTGATTTAATGAGTTGTTTTCTCTGATATTATGAAAATGAGGATGTCTATGAGTCTTTAGAAACTCAAAAGCTAAAAAGCAACTATATCACGAAGATTTAAGTAATACCCAGAAATTAAAGAAGGACAACCCAACAGCAAAAATAAAAATGAGAAAATACTTAAGCAAGATACAAAGACAGATTTCCAGTTCACCAATCGCAAACAGTAGGACAAATGAGGATGAAATGTCTGATAGTGAACCAACAGGACACCCTGCACCCATAGAACAGGAGGTAAGAAAACAGATCGATCAGGCTCTAGAAAAATTCAAATCAGAAATAATTTCCCAGTGAATGAGCAAAATGGAAGTCATGATTCGAGACTCTAGAATAGAAACTGACAAAAAAAATAGATGAGCTCAAGACCATGATAGAAGCCATGAAGACTCAGCATAAGAAAGAAATGGAAACAATGAATGCCCAACAAAGGAAAGAAATGGAATCCATAAAACAGATTCAAACAGATATCCAGGAGATTAAAAACTCTATTGAAAGTGTACGCAACAGAATAAAAGATTGCGAAGATAGAATTTCAGATATAGAAGATAGGATAGCAGTCAGTGACCGTGAAAAAAGAGGTCTATTAAAAACAGTAAGGGATCATGAGAAATCAATCCAACAACTCCTAGATGATACAAAGAAAAATAACATAAGACTGATAGGAATTCATGAAAAAACAGGAGAAAACACAAATGATATAAAAAAGCTCTTCACAGAATTAATGACAGAAAACTTCCCAAACAGAAGGGAAGAATTAGACATACAGATAAGTGAGGCATATAGAACCCCAACTAGCCACGATCAAAAAAAATCTACACCTAGACATATAATAATCAAGATTCCAGAAATCCAACAGAAAAACAAAATACTACAAGCAGTAAGAGAAAAGAAACAAATCACATGCAAAGGGAAGCCCATTAGAATCACAGCAGACTTTTCAACACAAACCCTTAGGTCAAGGAGAGCCTGGAGTGAGGTATTCCAAGTCCTAAAAGAAAAGAATCTCCAACCTAGACTTTTGTATCCTGCAAAACTCTCTTTCAAAATAGATGGGGAAATAAAATACTTCCACGACAAAGAGCACCTGAGAAATTTCATGAACACCAAACCAGCACTGCAAGGAATTCTAAACAATATCCTAGAAAAGGACAACGAAATTCACAATAACATGAGGCCCAACAGACCAAATCAAATAGGCAAGGCAAGAAACTAAAAGGAGATGGGAGAAAAAGTAAAAAGAGTCAACAAATGGACAAAAACATGACAAGAATAAGTCAAAATATATCAGTTGTAACCATCAATGTTAATGGCCTCAATTCACCAATCAAGAGAAACAGATTGGCAGAATGGATTAAGAAGCAAAATCCAACAATATGTTGTATACAAGAAACACACCTAGTGCAAAAGGAAGTCCATAGACTGAAAGTGAAAGGATGGAAAACAATTCTCCATGCGTCAGGAGTCCAGAAAAAAGCAGGGGTAGCAATCTTATTCTCAGATAAAGTAAATTTCAAACCAAAACTCATTAAGAGAGACAAAGAAGGACACTACATCCTTGTAAAGGGAACAATTCAAGAGGAAGAGCTGACAATCATAAACATATATGCACCAAATATAAATGCCCCCAACTATATAAAACAAATATTAAGTAACATGAAAAACCAAATAAGCACTAATACAATTGTAGTGGGGGATTTAAATACCCCACTATCACAAATTGACAGATCTACTAGGCAGAAAATCAACAATGAAATAATAGAACTGAACCAAGCTTTGGAACACATGGACTTAATAGATGTTTATAGAGTATTCCACCCCCAAAAACCAGAATATACATTCTTTTCGGCTGCATATGACAGACCACATATTGGCTCACAGAACAGGTCTAAATAAATGCAAAAGAATTGAAGTCATCCCCTGGAAGTCATCCCCTGT
>NW_022900916.1:22051-35822 GCF_012274545.1 Fukomys damarensis
CTTCCAAATTCATTCCTGGAAGCAAGTATCACTTTGATTCCCAAACCAGGGAAAGATACAACTAAAAAGGAGAACTACAGACCAATCTCCTTAATGAATATAGATGCAAAAATCCTTAATAAGATACTAGCAAACAGAATACAGAGGATTATTAAGAAGATCATCCATCCTGACCAAGTCGGATTTATTCCAGAGATGCAAGGGTGGTTCAACATACGAACATCAATAAATGTAATACATTATATTAACAAAGTCAAGGACAAAAACCATATGATCCTCTGATCCTCTCAATAGATGCAGAAAAAGCATTTGATAAAATTCAACACCCATTCATGATAAAAAACCCTGCAAAAAATTGGAATAGATGGTCTATACCTCAACTTAATAAAGGCTATCTATGAAAAACCATCAGCCAACACCATATTAAATGGCCAAAAACTGAAAACCTTCATGTTAAAATCAGGAACAAGACAAGGATGCCCATTATCACCACTCCTCTTCAATATAGTTCTGGAAACATTAGCCACAGCAATTAGACAAGAGAAAGAAATTAAAGCAATAAAGATAGGAAAGGAAGAAGTTAAACTGTCATTATTTGCTGATGATATGATAATCTACATTGAAGACCCAAAAAACTCCACCAAAAGACTTCTAGACTTAATTGACAGATTCAGTGGAGTATCTGGATACAAGGTGAATACCCCAAAATCAATAGCCTCCTTATACACAAATAACAGACTCACTGAGAGAGAAATAAGGGAAAAATTTCCTTTTACAATAGCATCCAAAAAAATGAAGCATCGAGTAATCAATCAGACTGATTAGGCATTCACTGAACATGCACTCGACCAAACAATCATACAGATGTCTGGAGAGTACTTCTAAGATATGCACTGAGTCTGCCCTTGCCTCAGTCAGGAGCCAGGGCTACCATAAAAACTGAGGAGCCATACAGTGAGACTGCCCTCATCCCAGGGTCAAGCAGGTGGACCGTTGTGTTCTATACAGCATAGCAGACAGGTCTGAGTCATACTGTATTACACACAGCAGAATCTTGCAGAGCAGTTAGCTATATAGTGAGCTTATCAGTCCCCTGGAGTGCAAGCAGTGAATGGTTGAGGATCATTTTGCAACTCAGAGACCTCACTCATATTGGTGGCATGCAGTAATACATTTAGTGCCTGTTAGTTACATAGTAAGAAGCCCCTGGCATCATCCTTCATCCAGAGCAACTTTGAGCTGAAGATAACCATGCAGTGAGTTCACTCTTCCTAAGCTACATCCAGCAGACCTTTTAGGACAAATTAGTCATGCAGTGTGCTCATGCTTGATCCAGCCTGCATGCAGTCATCTGAAAATGAATGGCTATCGAGTCAGTCAAGCTACCCTCACTTCGGACTGCAACATGGGGAAAAATGAGCATGACATAGCCATGCATTGTGCCCGCCATCACCACAGCCAACAACAAACAAACAACTGAGCAATAGATTGCCACACTGTGATCCTGCATTCCCACTACCTGGCTCATGCAAAATGAGTAGCAGGGTTTAGCAGCATAGAGAGCCCTCATTCATATAATTCTGCATGAAAAAAAACTTTGCGAACTATTTATCCACACAGTTAACGCCCCCCCATCACTCCTGGCTACCTCCTGGGATATGGTTTTACACCAGTTAGCAAAGGTGTGAGAATGCCCTCATGCTGCAAAACAAACAGCAGGCTTGAGAAGACCAGTCAGCCACTCATTGAGCTCACCCTGATTTGGACTGCATAGGATCAACCATTTCAGATTGCTTAGCCATGCAGTGAACACACATTGAAAAAAACAATCATACAGAGGTCTTGAGAGTAGTGGTAAGAAATGCACTGAGCCTGCCTTTGCCACAGCCAGGAACCAGGGAAACTGCAAAATCACTGAATCTTGCAATGAGCAAGGCCTCATCCTGGTGCATAAACAGGCAGACTGGTGTCTTCTGCTTAGCATTGCAGAAAGGCCCCACTCATAATTTCCTGCAGGCAGCACAAACTTGAGAACCAGTTAGCCATGCTGTGAGATCACCAGCCCTTGACCTGTATCCAGTGGTTGGATGAGGACTGTATAGCAACTCAGAGACACACACTCATACTGTCCATCATGCAGCAAACAATTCTGTACCTGTTAGTCACATAGAAACATTTCAGCTTGTCTTTAATCTACAGTACTATGAGCAGTGGATAACCATGCAGTTAGCTCAAAGTAATCCCATGTTACATCCAGCACACCATTTGGATGCTATTGGTCCTGCAGTGTGAATGACCTCACCCTAACCTGATGTGAGCATCTGAAAAGGAATGGTAAAAAAGTCAGTCAGTCTGCCATCACCTCAGACTACAACCTGTGGAGATGAGCAGGGCATAGCCATGCAGTCAGCCTGCCTTGCCACAGATAGGTACCAGCAGACAAATATACAATGGATTGCCACATAGTGAGACTGCATTCCCACTATTTTGCCTCCCAAAGACCAGTGAGGACCTGGTAACAGCACAGAGAGGCCTCACTACTATTGTGTTGCATTCAGTGGATCTTTAATTACTTGCTAGGCACACATGGAGCCCACCCTGACATGCTTGCCTAAATTATATGGGTTATGGAATGGTTAGCAATGCAGTCAGCACGTCTTCACCCACCAAACATATAGTGGCCCTAAGACGGCTGGTATGCCAAGAAGTGTGCTTACCCTGATCTTGGCCTGCACCCAAGGGATGCTTTAGGAACTGGTAGGTGTGCAAAAATCCCTCCCTCATCAAAAAGTTACACGTAGGTCTGGACAGTAGTGGTAACGCAAACAGGCAGGCTGCTCTTCTTACAGCTTAGAGACAGAGCTCCTATGAACTCCATTTGTCCAAACAGTGAGGACACCCTTGTCCCTGCCTGCACCCAGTGGACAAATGAGCAGGGCATAGCCACTGAGTAAGTATGCCCTAGCCCCAGACTTCAAAGAGCAGAAGGTTGAGAAGCAAATTGCCACACAATGAACCTGCATAACAACCTTACCTGTCTCATGCAGAAAGACTAGGACCACTTAGCTGCACAGAGAGCCCTCACTCATATCATTTTGCACTTAGCAAAGTTTGCAGATTAGATACTCACACAGAGAGACAGCCCTCACTGCTGCCTAATCCAGGAATATGGCTGTAGAATGTTCAGCAATGCAGTCAGACTGGACTGTCCTCAACCCAGCAGAAAACCAGCAGGCTTGAGAAGACCAGTCAGACACACATTGATCACAACCTGACCTGGCTTTTATACAGTAGACCATTTCAGACTGGTTAGGCATTCAGTGAACACGCACTTGACCAAACAATCATACAGAGGCCTGGAGAATATTTGTAAGATATTCAGTGAGCCTGCCCTTGCCACAAACAGGAGACAGGGCAACCATGAAAACTGGTGAGCCATACAGGGAGACTGCCCTCATCCTGTTGTCAACCAGGTGAACCATTGTGTTCTACATAGCATTTCAGATTGACCAGACTCATACCATATTTCATGCATCAGATCCTTGATGAGCACTTAGCCATACAGTGAGCTCACAAGCCCCCTGGACTGCAACCAGTGGATAGGTGAGGACCAGTTAGCTACTCAGAGACCCTTACTCTTACTGCTGGCATGCAGTAAAACACTTAGTACCTGTAAAACACATAGTGCCAACCACCTGGCCTCGTCCTTCATCCAGGGAAGTTTTGACCTGCAGATAACCATGCAGCACAGAGTGCATTCACTGGTATCATTCAGCATGAAGCAGAAAATTGCGGACTGTTTAGCCACACAGAGAACCCGTCATTGCTCCTGGCTACATCCTGGGATACGGTTTTAGGCTGGTTAGCAATGCTGTGAACCCACCCTCACTACCCCAGAATATATGTGGGCTGGAAAATGCCAGTCAGCCCTGCATTGAGCTCACCCTCTCTTGGCCTGCATATAGTGGACCATTTCAGACTGGTTAGTCATGCAGTGAACACAACCTCGACCAAAAAATCATACAGAATTCTAGAGATTAGCTGTAAGAAATGCAGTGAGCCTGCCCTTGCTGCAGCCAGGAGCCATAGCAATAGTTAAAACAAGTGATCCTGCACTGTGCTCACACCATGCCTGCACCCAGCGATCTGTAAATGAATGGCACATACTTAACATTCCTAAATCATTCTTAACACTGACCTCATAATAACCCTAACACTCACACTCAAACTCGACCTACACCACACTGGAAATAAAATAGGTAATCTATTTCTACCTCTAAATCTAATTCTAAACCTACACTCAAAACAAACACTACCCACTATATCTAAACTGCAATTCTCAGGTTCTTGGAAAAAACAGTACAGCTCACCCTCATAAAAATCAGTGCCCTAAACTTTATTCTCAAGTGCAAATTTTCAGGTATGTGAAATCCATCCATATCACTCTCACCAATCCTAACCCTAAACCTAATTAACAACATGTTTCCTAAGTTCCACAATAGTGGTACTTGAAAACCTACAATATGCTTAACCCTAAGGACAAAGCTAATACTGATAATAACTTTGAAACCCACACTGTCATACCCAGGTACAGAAATTCCAAGGCTATCACTCACCCTAAACCTAACCCTAACCCTACCCTTAAGTCTAACCCTAAAACAGGTGCTTATATTCCTAAACAATTACTAACACAGACCTCAAATTAAGACTAAAACTCTCCTTCAAACCCACACTACACTACACAGATAGTGAAATGGGGAGTCAATTGCTACCCTAAAATCTAAGGCTAGGCCTACACTGAAGCCAAACACTACCCATTAAATTTACACTGCTATACTCACATACTTGGTAAACCACAGTACAGCTTAGCTTCAAAATAATCAGTGCAATTACCTTCATTCTCAAATGCAAATCATCAGGTAAGGGAATTCTATCTGAAGTACTCTCATAAATCCTAATCTCAGCCTAACCTACAACATGACTCCTAAGTTCCAATGCAGTGGTACTTGAACTCCTACAGTATAGTTAAACCTGAGGCCAAATCTAATGCTGATACTAACAATGAAACCCACACTCCAATATTCAGGAACAGAAGTTGCAAGTCTATCACTCACCCTAATCTGGACCTAACCCTGACACTAAAACCGGTACTTACATTCCTAAATCCTTCCTAACACTGAACCAAAAATTAACAATAACACTCACCATCAAAACAAATTACGCTAAACAGGTAGTGAAATGGGGAGTCTATTCCTACCCCTAAATTTAAGTCTAACCCCACACTCAAGCCAAACAATATGCATGATAATTACACTGCAATGTTCAGGTACTTGGAAAACCACAGAACACCTCCCCCTCATAAAACTCATTGCCCTAATCTTCATTGTCACATGCAAATTATCAGGTATATGAATTCCATCTGTAGCACTATCACCTAACCCTTACCCTAAATGACACCATGATTCCTAAGTTTCAATACAGTGGTTCTTGAAATCCTACACTATGGCTAACCCTAAGGCCAAATCTAATGCTGATACTAATTTTGAAATGCCACACTAATACCCAGGTACAGAAATTCAATGTCTATCACTTACCCTAACCCAAACCCTAACCCTAAACCTAACCCAGCTGAAAGTCTACCCCAACCAGGACCCTAACCCTAACCAAGGTGCACGCATTCTGACAAAACTCCCAAAATGAAACCAAAAATTTACAGTAACTCTAACCTTCAAACCCACACTGCAATACACCAGAAGTAAATTACAGCATGATTAATAACCCTAAGCCTAATCCAAGCCCTAATCCTAACTATGACAGTACTCATCTGAACTACATTGCAATACTCTGGTGCTTGGAGTCCAACACTCTAACTCACCCTCAGAAAAATCCTTGCTCTAATCCTAACCCTAAACCAATCCATTAATCCCACAGTCCAATACTGAATTGCTTGAAATAATACATTGTTCCTAAACCTAATGCCAAATCTAATTGTAATACTAACTATGAAACCTACAGTGAAACATACAGCTAGCTATATTCCAAGCCTAAGCCTTATCCCAACCTTAACCCTAACCCTAACCTACCATCGTTGTACCCTAGGTACTTTTAATCTCACACCAATGCTACCCATAATCTGGCAATTTACCCTAACATTAAACTTTCAACTCATACTGCAGAACACTGGGAGGAAATTCTGACACTATTTCTAACACTAGGCCTAAGCCTAAACCTAAACCTAACACTACCCATCAAAGCTGTACTCATTACTCAGGTACTAGGAACCCCACAGTATGCCTCAGGCTCATAGAAATCCCTGCCCTAACCTTCATTTGTAAACTCAAATTATCAGGCACATGAATGCCATCAACATCCCTTTCACCAAGCCTAACACTAACCCTAACCCTAAGCACTATTTCCCAGTTCCAATACAGCGGTACTTGAAATGCCACACTATTCCTAACCCTCAGGCCAAATCTAGTGCTGACATTAACTATGAAACCCACACTTCAATACCAAGGTACTGAAATTCCAAGACTATCACTCACCCCAAACCCTAACCCAATTCTTAACCATACCACCACCCTAAACCAGATGCTTAGTTCCCTAAATGATTCCGAAACCTAGTCCTAAAATTAACACAAACACTAAATTCAAATTCATACTCCACTACATAGGTAGTGAAATTCTGACTCTATGCCTAACCCTAAGCCAAAACCTAACACTAACAATAAGCCAAACTCTAATCATCTGACCTACACTGCAAGGCTCCGGTACATGAAATCCCACACTCTACCTCACCTACATAAAAATCCTGCCTAACGTGCAATCTAACACTCAAATTATCAAGTAATTTAATTCCATCCATGTCCCAGACACCATAACTAACCCTAATCCTTACCCTAAGCCTTACTCCCAAGTTCCCATACAGTGGTACTTGGAAATCCAACCTATTCGGAACCCTAAGGCGAAATCAAATGGTGATATTAACTATGAGACCCACACCTCAATACTCAGGTACTGAAATTTCTACACTATCCCAGACCCCAAACCTATGCCTAACCCTAACACCGCCATGAATCCTAACCCAGGTCAATACATTACTCAACCTATCGTAACCCTTAACCCTAAATCCTAAAATTAAAATTAACACTAACCATCTAACCCATACTCCAATACAAAGGAAGTGACATTTCAACTCTATTCCTAAGCCTAAACTATACTCAAAACAAGCACTACCCATTATATCTACACTACAATGCTCAAGTAACTGGAATCCAACACTATTCCTCACCCTCAAGAACATACTTGTCCTAACATTCACACTCACACTGCAATCATCAGGTACCTGAACGCCATCCATATTCGTAATGTGACACCTAACCCTAATTCTAAACCTAATACAAAACCTCAACACTAATGCTAACCCTAAAGCCTAACAGTAAGCCTAACCCTAACCCCATATTCCTACCTCTAACCCTAAACCTAACACATCACCCAAACACAAACTGCAACAAGTACCCCTAAAGCCTTAACCCTATCCCTAACTCAGCCCAAAAGCTACCCCAACCATCACCCTAAAAATAACACAGGGGCACGCATTCTGACACCACTCCCAATCCTAAACCTAAAATTTACAGTAACGCTAACCTTTGAACACACACTGCAATACACAGGAAGTGAAATTCTGGAATGATTCCTAAACCTAAGCCTAATCTAGGCCCTAATGCTAAATCTAACAGTATTCATCAGAGCTACACTGCAATGCTCTGGTATTTGGAGTCCAACACTATTCTTCACCCTCAGAAAAATCATTGCCCTAACGCTCAAATTAAAATGTACTTCAATTCCATCTATGCCATTATCCCCACAAAACAGCCTAACCATAAACCAATCCATTACTTGCACAGTCCAGTACTTAGGTGCTTGAAATACTACAATATTCCTAAACCTAATGCCAAATCTAATCACAATAGTTGCTATGAAACCCACACTGAAACATACCCCTAGATAAATTCCAAGACTGACTTGCCCCAAACTTAACTCTAAACCTACAATTACGCTAACCCTAACCTATGTACCTGGAATTCCACACCTCTGCTACCCATAATCCACAATTTATGCTAACATTAAACATTCAAACCACACTCCAGTACATGGGGAGTGAAATACTGACACTATGCCTAACACTAGACCAGAGTCTAAACTGAAAACTAACACTAAAGCTAACACTACCCATTGGAGCTGCACGGCAATTCTCAGATACATGGAATCCCACAGTATGCCTCAGGCTCATATAAATCCCTTCCCTAATCTTCATTCACAAATGCAAATTATCAGGCACTTGAATTCCATTCATATCCCCTTCACCAAGCCTATCCCTAAATCTAACCAGTACAGTGGTACTTGAAATCCCACACTATTCATAAAGCTCAGGCTAAAGGTAATGCTGACACTAATTATGGAACCCAAACTCCAATACCCAGTAACTGAAATTCGAAGACTATCATTCATCCAAACCTAACCCTAACTGTAGCAAGAACCCTAACCCAGGTGCTTACATTCCTAAATGATTCCTAAACCTAATCCTAAAATTAACAATAACACTAAACGCAAACCCATACTCCACTACATATGTAGTGAAATTGTAACACTATGCCTAACCCTAAGCTGAATCCTCACCCTAATCTTAAGCCAAACTCTATAAATCCTAGCTAACCAGCAATGCTCAGGTTCTTGGAATCAAACACTCTACCTCACCCTCATAAAAATCCTGGCCCTAGCCTACAATCTCATACTCAAATTATCATGTAAGTGAGTTTCATCCATGTCCAAGACACCATCCCTCACCCTAAGCCTTACTCCCAAGATCCCATACAGTGGTATTTGAAATCCTACATTATTCCTAACCAAAGGCCAAACTGAATGCTGATATTAACTATGAGACTCACAATCCAATACACAGGGACTGAAATTCCTACACTGTCACTGAGCCTAACATGAAGTCTAACCATAACCTGGCCATGACTCATACCCAGGTACTTACATTCTTGAACCAATCCTAACCTGAACCACAAAATTAACACTAACACTAACAATCTAACCCAACTACAGTATACATAGGGTGAAATTCTAAAACTACTCCTAACCCTAAAACTAAGCCTAACCTATACTCATCCCAAGTACTACCCATTATGTTTGCAATGCTCAAGTACCTGGAATCCAGTGCTATTCCTCACCCTCATGAACATACTTGCCCTATCCTTCATACTCACACTGCAATCATCAGGTAAATGAACTCCACCCATATTCATAAGGCCTAACCTAATCCTACCACTAAACCTGTCACAAAACCTTAATGCTAATGCTCACAATAAAGGCTAACCCTAAGCCTAACCCTAAACCTAACACCACACCCAAAACCTAATCCCAACAGTATCTGTATACCCTTAACCCTATCCCTAACCCAACTGAACAGCTACCTGAACCATGACCCTAACAGTATCCCAGTTTCATGCATTCTAACACCACTCCCTATGCTAAACCTGATATTTACAGTAACAATAACCTTCAAACCCATACTACAACACAAAGAAAGTGAAATCCCTGCATGATTCCTAACCCTAAGCCTAATCCAAGCCCTAATGCTAACTCTAACAGTACTTATCAGAGCTACTGCAATGCTCTGGTACTTGGAATCCAACACTATTCCCGAACCTCAGAAAAATCCTTTCCCTAAATGTCACATTCATACTCCAATTACAAGGTAACTTCGATTCCTTCCATATCCTTATCTACAACATGAATCCTAACCCTAAACAAAATCCCTTAATCCCACATTCCAATACTGAGGTGCTTGAAATAGTACACTTTCCTAACCCTCATGCCAAATTTAACCATGATACAAACTATTAAAAACACACTACAACATACAGGTATTTAAATTCCAAGACTAAGACTTAGCCCAACCTTAACTCTAACTCTAAACCTACCCTAACCGTAACCTAGGTCACACACCACTGCTACCCATAACCCTGCAATTTACACTACCATTAAACATTCAACCCACACTCCAGTAAACTGGGAGTGAAATTCTTTAGCTATACCTAACACAAGGCTGAGTCCTAAACCTAAAACTCACACTAAAGCTATCACTACCCATCTGAGCTGCACTACAATGCTCAGGTACTTGGAATACTACAGTATACCTCAGGTTCATAAAAATCCTTGCCCTAACCTTCAGTCACAAACTCAAATCATCAGGCACTTGAATTCCATCTATATCCCTTTCACCAAGCAGAACCCTAACCCTAACCCTAAACACTGTTCCCCAGTTCTAATACAGCATAACTTGAAATCCCACGCTATTCCTAATCTTCAGGCCAAATCTAATGCTGACACTAACTATAAAACCCACATTCCAATAACCAGGCACAGAAATTCAAAGAATATCACTCACCCAAGCCCTAAATCGAACCCTAAACATACCATGAACCCTAACCCAGGTGCTTACAAACCTCAATGATTCCAAAACCCAATCCTAAAATTAACATGAACACAAACTCAGATGCATACTCCACTACATAGGCAGTAAAATTCTGATTCTATGCCTAAACCTAAGCCAAATCCTAATCCTAAATTAAAGCCAAACTGTATGAATCCTTTGTAAACTGCAATGCTCAGGAACTTATAATCCCAAACTGTGCCTCACCCTCCTAAATATACTGGCCCTAAACTGCAATCTCACATGCAAAGTATCATGTAATTGAGATCCATCCATGTCGCAGACCCCATATATTAAACCAATCCTTAACCCAAGCCTTAATCCCACATTCCAATACAGTGGTACTTGAAATACTATGCCTAAACCTGAGGCCAAGTAGAATGCTTATACTAAATATGAGACTCACACTAAAATACACAGATACTGAAATTCCTACATTCTCATAACACCAAAAAGAAGGATAACTACATTACCATGAACGCTAAACCAGGGACTTACATTCCTAAACCAATCCTAAACCAAAACCTAAAATCAACACAAACACTAAGCATCTAACCGATACTCCACTATGCAGGGGGTGAAATTGAAACAATATTCCTAACCCTACACCTAAGATTGACACTACAATCAACCAAATCACAACCCAATACACACTACAACGCTCAAGTGCCTGGAATCTAACACTATTCCTAACCCTCATAAACATGATGGCCCGAACTTTCACACTCACTGCAATAATCAGGCACATGAACTCGATCCACATTCATAATGCCTAACCTAATCCTAAATCTAAAGCTGTCCCAAAACTTCAATTCTAACACTACACATGAAGGCTAACCATAACCCTAACCTAACCCTTAAGGAAAACCATAAACACTAATCCTAAACCTAACAGTAAACCTAACCTAACATTAACACTAAAACTAACCCTAACTCCTACCCCTCACATTAACACTAAGCCCTTATTCCCTAACCCTAATCCTATCCCCTAACACTAACCCTAACCATTAACTCTAACTCTAAGTAACCCTAATCCTAACCCTTACACTAACCCTAATTCTAACCCTAGCCCTCACTCTCACACTCACCATAAACCTAACCCAAACCCTAATCCTAACCCTAAAACCCAATCCTAATTAAGTATCATAACCCTAACCCTAAAGCCTTACCCTATCCCCAAACTTTAACCCTAACCCTAACTCCCTAACTTTAATTCCCTTATATTATTCCTAACCCCAACCAAAATCTAAAGTCTAATCATAAATGGTAACTCTAACTCTAATTTTGTTTTTCATTCTCAGAGTATAAAAATCAGGGAATTAAATTCTAAATATATATTTAACCCTATCCCTAACCCCAATCCTTGCCCAAACCATAACCCTCTAACACAAAACCTAACTTTAAATTCCCCCTCCCTCTACCTCTACCCATGGTTCTAATGCTAACCCTTCCCTTACTCCTAACCCTAAATTAATCCTACCTCTAACCCTAACCTTAAATGTTAAACCTTAATCTTAATCCTCAACTGTTCTCCCATTGTCCTTTAAATTTTTCAGTGCTCTTAATCCTATCCCCTACCCCAGCATGTATATTAATTCATCCTCCAGTCCTAAACCTAACTTCTACCCATCCCCAACTAAGTGTAACACATACACAACCCACTAAGGTAATCCAAACACCCAGTAGATCACACAGCCAAACAGGATCCCATGCAAAAATTAAACCCAAACTGGCACATAAACCACAATATCAAAATAGAACCCTAAACTTCAATAGAAACTCAGTCCTAAACTGTAAACACCAACTGTTATGCCAAAAAAGACCCAAACTTTAACCATAACAATAAATCAAACACATATTTGAATATATCCCAGAATATCAACCTGAACCAAATATTAACATGAGGCAAATATTAATCTGAACCAAACACAGACACAAATCCAAACACAAATTCAAAATCAAACCCTAATGCAAGCCTGAACATTAATTTATACACATACTGGAACATGAACCCTGTACCTCTCAAGACCAAAATAAAAAAATCAGAATAAAAACCCAGAATGGAAACCAAACACAAAACAGAACATGTTCTGGGACTTGAACTGTAATACAATCATAAATCTGACTCTTGGCATCAACCTGAGCACAAAGGTCAAACAGAGTATCATGTACTTCACAAAAGTAACCTGCTGAAGATTAAAACTAGACCTATATATCTCATTATAAACTAAATTAAAATTGAAGTGGTTTAAAGACCTAACTACTAAAACAGAAGCACTAAACTTGCTGGAAGATAGGTAGAACTTTTAGAGACATTGGCATAAGAAAAAAAACTTTATGAACAAATCATCAGAAGCATGGGAACAAGCACAAAGAATCAACAACTGGGATATCATCTTATTAAAAAGCTTCTGCACCACAAGAGAAACCAACAATAGATCTAAGAGACAACCTACAATGTGGGGAAAAAAGTTACCATCTGTTCCTCAGACAAAGGTCTACTAAATAGAATATATAAAGAACTCAAAAAAAATCAGGCGACCCCCAAATATAAAGATCCAGTTCAAAAATGGGTATCTGAAATGATCAGACATTTCTCAAACAAGAAATGATAATAAATATATGAAAAAATGTTCAATACCAGTCATTCAAGAGATGTAGATGAAAACAACACTGAGAATCCACCTCACCCCACAAAGAATGGCTAACAAGAAATTAACCAATAAATTTGCTGGTGGGGTTGTGGAGAGATAGGAACCCTTCTCTATTGTTGGTGGGAGAGCAGACTGGTGCAATCACTGCAGAAAGCAATAAGAGATACCTAAAAAAAAAAAAAAACCTAGGATTAGAGGCCCCTTTTCCCCAGCTATCTTTCTTCTGGATATCTTTCCAAAAGAATTAAAAGGATCATACCATAGCAATTAAGTGCACTCATGTCTATAGCAGCACATTTTGTAGTAGCTAAAATTTGGAAACAGCCCAATTGCCCATCAGTTGGAAACTGAAGAAAGAAGATGTTGTTTTTCTATAAAACTGAGTAGTACTCACCCATAAAGAATGTGAAATTAGGGCCGGGCATTTAGCTCAGCAGTTTGGTGGCCTGCCTTGCAAGCGCAAGGACCCGAGTTCAATCCCCGGTATGAAAAAAAAAAAAAAAATGTGAAACTAGAGACATTAATAGCTAAATGGATGAATACTGAGGCCATACTCTTGTGTGAAATAAATAGGACACACATGTGTAAATACCACATGGCTTTTCTGGTGTGAAAA
>NW_022900916.1:36159-44133 GCF_012274545.1 Fukomys damarensis
ATAAACAGTGAAAATTTTTAAATTAATGATCAAGCATCTTGATATATCAATTATGTATCAATTATATATACATTGTGTATCTATTACATATGAATTATGTAAACTTAATAGATTATGTATTACCAATATTCCTCATTTATTGACCAGGTTCTCTTCCTGCCACTAAGTCATTAAATGAATTGTTCAATAGATTAGAAATTGTATATTAGTATGTTCAGTGCAATATTCAGAACAAAGAAAGGATTAAAGGAAATTCCAATTTGATGACTTTGCTTTCATTTGCAAAATTCTTACATACAGCACTGTAATAAAAAGGATAAAAACTACATTTCTGTACCATACAGTACAACCAACACATTTTACAATACTGTATAAAAAAAACAACATGTACTGCACCCCCAAAAAACATTGAGGCACTAAAAACAAGTTGCAGAGACCTGTGTAAAGAAAAAGATGGATTATAAGTCCCAGTGACAGATCATAAAGCCAGTGTACCTCAGTCATAGGTCATTCAAGTAATTAAATGACATATCTATATATGAGAATTCAATATATTTCATGTTACAACTATATATCTCTTCTATTTATATTTTTACTTATATTTAATTGATATGTATGTAAATTTTTATATACCAATTATTTATGTGAATCAGTAATCATTTTGATTTCTCTCACAGATCATAAAGCCAGTGTACCTCAGTCATAGGTCATTCAAGTAATTAAATGACATATCTATATATGAGAATTCAATATATTTCATGTTACAACTATATATCTCTTCTATTTATATTTTTACTTATATTTAATTGATATGTATGTAAATTTTTATATACCAATTATTTATGTGAATCAGTAATCATTTTGATTTCTCTCTGACTGATATGTTTTAACATCAATAAAACAAACCAAATACAGGATTATTCCTTGAAAAACAAATACTGCACAATAAATTTGTATTCAAAACACAGAAATAATTCTCAATGTCAAAAACTAACAATTCAACAAAAACTGGAAAATTTCTGAACCAGACAATATCAGACCATAGCAAAGTCATGAGCAAAAATTTCAAAGTACAAAAATCAATAGTTTCTGCAGACAAAGCATTATCTCACTAAAAAAAAGAGATCAGTAAATAATCCCATTAATGACACTTTCCAAAAAAAGCAAATACCTGAGAATGATCATAACAAAAAATTAAACATCCCCTATAACAAAAACTGTAGTGTACTAAATAACAGAAAGATTGAAAACACTAAAAAATAGACACTCCTTGCTCCTGGATAGGCGCAGCCAGGAAGTATAGTCAAAATGTTCATATTCTCACAAATGACAGATGTTTTTAATGTGCTTCCCATCAAACTACTTTCAGTATTATTTACAAAACTATAAAGCACACTGCTACAATTCACAAGAAGAAAGAAAGAAAGACTAAGAGTAGCCAAAGAATCCTGAGCATAAGAGCAAAGCAGGATGAATCATTGTTCAATATTTAAAGTTATGTTATAAATTCACAGTGATAAATATATCATGCTTTTGGCACAAAAACGTACGTGTTGATTGCAATAGAAGTCAGAATGAAGAAACAAACCCAGGCACCTTTAAGCACTTGAATTTGGACAAAGGGTCAAGCAACATACAATGGAGAAAGACAGCATCTTCAAAAATTGTCTTGGAAATGCTCATGATCCTAGTACAGAAAACAAAATCCAGACCCAATTCTCACACTTTCTCTACAAAAACCAAGTCAAAATGGACAAAAGAACTAGATATTAAACCAGAAACAGAATAGGACAGAAAACAAAATAAGTAGAGCTCTTGAAGACATGCACAGGAACAAGGACTTTCTGAATAACTCAATTGCAGAAGAAATAATAACAACAATCAACAAATGATATTATGTCAAATAAGATGTTTTACAGCAAAGGAAATGCCAAACAGACTGAAGAGAGTGTCTCCAGAGGGGGAAAATCTTTGTCAGCTATTCCCTAGACAGAGGATTAACATTTAAAATATATTTCAAAAACTCAAAAATGTTAGACACTTCAAAATAAAGACCAAATTTAAAAAATAAGAACTCATTTATGGCCACAAAATGTAGAAAGAGTATGTTCAATATCTTTGTCCATTACAGAAATTCAAATCAAACCCCATTATATTGGAGCTCATTCCAGTAAGCATGCATAAGAACACAAAAAGTAATGCAGGTGGGGCTGAGGGGAAAAAGGAACCATCCTGCAAAGTTTATTGCAATAAGAAATAAAACTAACACTCCAGAGAGTCACCCAACAAACTAAAAATCAGAGATCCATTCGACTCAGGTATAACTATTCTGGGTATTTTCACTAAAGATGCAATGACATCTTACAGAGATACATGCTTTCAATGTTTGTAACAGCACAATTCACAATATCTAAATTTTGGAAACAACCTATTTATCCACTATAGAGAGCATTAAGAACGTGACATGAGCACAGCCATATTGACCTGTGATTCACCGAGCAGTAGCAACGGGCTAGTTCAGCTGGTGGTCTGATCTATTGCCTAGCAGATGTAACCCATAATAGTTGTTATTGTTTCCTTCTGGAATGTGTGGGCGGCACTCTCGCTCCTCTTGCAGCCGCACAGCTGGAGAGTATAAAAGGAAAAGGTTCTGTAATAAAGCTGGCTAGTGCCATGAGAAGAAAAGTGCCTCCCGTCTCTCTGTCCTCGTCCTTTCAGGTTTAGGACCTGCTGGCAGGATCCTGACATCGCGGCTCGCGACAATCCACCAAATGATAAATATATGAAAAATTTATGATATATATACAAAATGGAGTACTACTCACCATAAAGAGAGATAAATTGCACTTAGGAGGTTGAGGCAGTAAGATTACTGTTAGATAGAAGTCAGCCTGGTTAGCCGAGCCAGTTCAAGACAAGCCTAAACTATAGCATCTCCAAAAAAAAACAGATAAATTTGATTCATTTGTGGAAACATGAATGCATCCTGAGACTATAATGCTAAGTGAAATGAACTACCCACAAAGGGTTAAATATTGAACAGTTTCCTTTATAGGAAAAGCTAAAAATACACATAATTTAAATGCTACATCAAAGAAAAGTGAAAAGAAAAAGGGATGTAGATTTTGTGGAGGTGAGAAGATGATCTAGGTTTTAAAAGAGAAGACTGGTTCTGCCACCTGCCTCACAAGTGCAAGGTTCTCATTTTGATGAGCAGCACCAAAAAAGAAAGAAAGGAAAGAAAGAAAGTGGGTAAGACTGGGAAGAGAAAGGAAAGTAAAAGTAAAAGTAAGATGTAATATGTATATGTACCAATTCCACAAGATAATTATAATTATTATGAATGATAAGTGTATACCAATTAAAGCAACAACAAAGAAGACTTTGGCCAAGATTACAATATAGGGTTAAATTTGCCTATGAACAAATCCACGAATCAAGTAGGGAGCAGTTCAGGGGCCAAGGACCCCACAAGCATGAGGGTGCAGGCATGCATAGCATTGGGCCACATAAACCAGTGACCACTCACCTGAGCAGCATTGGCTCAGAGACTTCATGTCCAGGTCAAGGGGAAGAGGAGGCAGTTGGAGTAGAGCTCAAAGTAGTGTCCATGGGCCTGCACCACGCTTTGCTGCTCCACCATCCTTTTATGCAGCAGAACGTCCTGAAGCTTGTGATGACAGAGCTCTAAGAAGACAGCTGAAAAAATGGGACTGGTTTACCCACAGCAGCCAATCAGGACAAGAGACAATTTCTGTTTGCATGGCGTGGGTAATGGTGAGGAGCGCAATAAGCAGAACCAGCTGCTGCACACAGTAAGGAGAAAACCCACCAGCTGAATGTTTCATTTCATCTCTTATCTAAATGAACATGATCCTGTAAGCAATTATCTTGTTACTGCCCAAAATTTGTTGAAAGGAATAAAGCTTCAGATAGTGAGCCGTTCTTAGTAAAATTTAAAACAAAACTTTTTTAAAGTTTTTAAATTTGTTGAAATAATTTCTTGTGTTCTCTACTGCCTTATTAAAATTAAATGTTTAAAAATAGGGCAGGGTGGAGGAGGTGAAGGGAGGGCCAGGGTGATGCTGATACCATCAAACCCACTCTCCAATACACAGGAACTTAAATTCCAAGACTATCATTTAACCTACCTGTTGTCGCAAGCCGGATTGCCTTGGGCAACTCAGTCTGCGACTACAGGTGCCTGAACTGGCGACGCGCAAGCAAAGAGGCACACACTTGATACACAAGGAGTTTACTTTAGTTCCTCATCTCCGGATCTCTACCCCGCTCTCTCACGCCCGGAAGGGGTGGCAACATATATACCATAATGTAACCAATCAGCATACAGAGAACAGATTATTACCTTATAAGGATACATCAAACTCCCACGGGAACATATCATGTGATCTACAGGAAAACTAAACCTAATACAAAATGGCTTCATAGGCTATATCATAAAATGGCGGAGGGGCGGATCTATGGTTCTCCACACCTGTTGTAGTCAGCAGGACTGTGAGAGGGCATACTTTAAATATAGGACACATAACTTATAAGAGTATTTTATAATTACCCAAAGAGTCAAATGCAAAGGAGTCCAACAGTTAGACTGCACACTAGAAGCCCAAAATACTCAACTGAGGGCCTAGATCTTAGCAGTTTTTCACACAAATCCAGCTAAAGGTTTAGAGTCCAAGGCAATGTCCTCAAGTGCAGACAGTGGCTTAGAGCCCATGACAAGCCCATGCTTGTCTGTATTGAGGATCTCAACCTGGAAGGCCCAAAGGCCAGTGGTGGAAGCCAGAAAATCCATGCTCATGAGATGAAGGATCTGTACCACCAAGCTGAGGGATCCACACTGGAGGCCAAAAGTGATACTCACAGTAAAGGTCAGAGATCCCCTGATGAAAGCAGCAGCCATTCCCAGCTACAATGAGGTCCTGAGCTCTTCCTTGGATGAGAACAATCTAGTTTGCATGAGGAAAACCATCAACAGCAAGCTTCTAGAAAATCAACAGGCCCGGATCTTCCTCCCCACTTCTCTTTTTATGGCTATTGGTAACAATCTTCACATGGATGCTCTACACCCAGACCATGCTGATTCAGCTCAGCTGGGTATTACAAGTTGCCCATTAGTCAAACCACTACAGCTGCTAACAGTTTTGATGACCATGAAGGGGTTTAGTTCCTGCTGCTGAGGTTCCTGTATCCTGATGATCACTTGGGAAAGAGATTGCTTTCTTCTCGATAACTTAACCTGCTGTTGGGACTCCAAGGACACTCCAGCACCTGCCAGGGGCACCTTTGAACCCTGAAATTCCCCTTTTTCCCATCGCCTGCATCAGCTGCCAATAAATGCTTTTGTTGGTTACAAAAAAGTTTTAGGTGCTGTGACCTAATAAACTTACAAGTTCCAGGTTTCATCTTATTTGGAGTTGATGGACTCGGCCTGGTTTCCCCCCCCCGAAGTGCACTGCAAGGATCTACTCTCTCCACAGTTGGGACCTCTCTTAGGTCATCCAGCAGTGCCAACTGGCTGAGGCAAGGACTTTCACTACTTGAGGCCATTTAGACCTATTGCAGGTCATTTTGGTGTGAGAAGAGTTTGGTGTGAGATGAGAGTCAAAGGAAAAAATAAAATTCCACACATTTGTTTTGGTTTCATTTGGTTTAGAATACCCCTTTGTTTGGGTCTGCTTTTAAATGTTTTTATATGCTTTTCTTTCGTTTATCTTTCCCTTTTTATAACCACCTTTATTCTAGGTTGAGCAGCAGAGTTTCTCATTCAGTACCATCTAAAATTCTATAAGGCATTTGGGATCCAAATAATTCTGAGGTTTCTTTGTGAGCCAATAACGAAATCAAGGTTCTTGAACCATCTGTCCACAAAAAAAAACTTTAGATTAAAATATTTTTAAAGATAAAAAACATACTGGTGTGTTTAAGAAGCTGTTATAGACTGCTCAAAAATGAAAATGCTTGTGCTGCTTTGCAGCACCCTAACAAAGTTTTAGTTACTTGTAACTTAAAAGGGGTGATTTTATTGATACACATATATACATATATATGAAAGCACACTGATTTCATAGGGCTGTCCTTAAAAAGATTCATTAAAATAAGATTGGCTAAGATACAGATGTTTTGCCTTTGTGTTTTTCTTTGTGGGGAATATTGTTTCTAGACAATTATTTTTCATATTAGATTAAGACATAAATTTCTGACCATCTATATCTAAATTTTAGCACTATAAAAAGTTGAATTGACTAAGATCTATAATAAATTAAGGTGAAGAATAAGAAATTCAAATTCAGGGCCAGGGATTTAGCTCAGTGGTTCAGCCACCTGCCTTGCAAGCACAGGAACCTGAGTTCAATCCCCAGTACCAAAAAAAAATTTTTTTTCAAATAATCTCCTTTGAGATATATATATTTCCAACCTGGTACAATCTCAATTCTACCTTCAGATATGCAATTTTAAGATTAAATATTGCATAAGACTATTAAAAAACATGAAAATAATTTTTTTTTTTTAGTATCAGGAATCAAACTCAGGACCTTACACTTGCAAAACAGACAGTGGAAACACTGAGTTAAATCCCCAGCCCCAAACTTTTTAAAAGCTGATAAATTATAACTTTAAGTCATTGCTTTATGTTTGTTATCATAATGTATATATTATGTTATGCCTACCTGTATATTTGTAGTTATATATTGTTGAGATGGTACCAGATTACTTTTTTTAAAAAGTGCTCAGTAACTTAAAAACATAAACCCAAATACATCTTTCACATGACTTTTTAAAAATGTTTTTAAAAGGCCAAGCATGGTGATGCATTCCTGTAATCCCAGCATGCAGTAGAATGGGACAGGAAGATTGCTGTAAATTCAAGGCTGCCCTGGGCTACAAAGTGAGACCCTGTCTCCAAAAATTAAAAAGTTTTAAAAGATACAACAAAGGTGTCCTCAACTGCTACTGTAAATCTCCCCTGCATTAGCTAATCAAATTTATACTTGAGATGTTCTAATGTTAGAAAAAGTTTCAGTTTCACAAAAGTTAAAAATCCTAATTGCTGGGTATGGTTGCACAGGCTTGTAATACCAGCACTCAGGAAGCTCAGGCAGGAGCTGGGAGTTTGAGGCCACCCTGGAATACAAAGTTCAAACTGAACTACATTGTGAAACCCTGTCTCAAGAAAACAAATAAAAGAGCATAAAAATATAATTAAAATTGTTGAGTTTGTTAGGATCTTAAAAACTCCTAAAAATCAAAGTCAGTTAAACACTGAGACAATATAAATATACCAATGTCTGGGTATTCTTTTATTTCAAAGTTTAAAGTATGTAGCTTCTCAAACAATGATATATAGCAACAGTCAATATAAAGCCTAAATTGCTTCTAAATTTGTATTGGGGATCCTCTTTGATAGACATTAGTTAAATAAGTTTAATTAGTTAAATAAGCATTGTCCAGCCATGCTGTACTTCTTCCTAATTTCCTGAAAAAGTGGAGTCCACATTTACATATATATTAACTTACTCACCTCTAACATGATTGTACAAAAAAATCTTTCTTCCTATACTTTAGATCTTTCCTTATTTTCTGAGCTATCCCATTTTCAATGCCCACAAATGATAAAGTTCCCTTTATGGTCTTCCAAGTAGATTCACTTATGGATATCCTTGTTTCCCAAAATAGTTTGATTTTGGTGACATAAAATTTGATTATAAATAATTCATTGTGGTCAATATGAAGATTCAAGTTCAAAAGCCCCAAAATTCCTTAAGAAATTTAAGTACTATTCTGTTATAGTATATGCAAAGGGAAATTTGAGATTTTTGACAACTTTTAAATATTTTTGCCAATAAAAGTTTTCTTTAAGATAATTACTTGTCAAATATTTTACATTTTACATACAATGTAGATGTAATTGCTAAAAATTAGAGAAATAAAAGCTCTGTTATATATAATTAAGTA
>NW_022900916.1:44201-73897 GCF_012274545.1 Fukomys damarensis
TATATATAATAGTAAAAATACTAAATATATATATGTTAAATATAAATTTACATATTCTTTAAAGTTTATAATTGATAATATATTTAAATATTATGCATATTTCATAGGTTTTTGGTATATATACCTGATATATATCAATAATATAACTAACATGAGCTCAAATATCTAAAAATAGAGCTTTATCAATCTATAGGTCAACTAGTGAAAATGAGCTTAAGAAAATAGGTCTCAAAGTGATTGAGGATTATATCTGTTCATCATTTTTAATTATTTATGTAAGCACAATTTATTTTATATTCTAATAACATTGTTTTTAAATTCATTAAAAAATCATTTGATATAAAGAGCTTTAAGTTACCTCGTCTGTTAATAGGTTTGCTCATGCTGACTGATGCTAACAGTTGTAAGAGATAGTGAAAGGCTTGCTTGCTTCTCTATAATCAGTAACGTGCTATTATTTTAGTGTCTATCTAGTCTTTGTTTAAATTAAGTGCTTAAAATGAGTTTTTATTTTTAAGTCTCTTTGATTTTACTAAAACTCCTTATAAGTTCAAAAGCAATGATTTTGGGTGTTTCCAACCTCAAATATGTTATATGTTCTTTTTTAGATATCCAGTGCTTGCATCAATATGTGATAGTTTGAGACACAAATATGATCTAATAACAATTTTAAAATATGATGATCCAGTACAATATTTTATTACATAAAAGTTATGTTTTTGTTATAAATTGATCATATATGTGAACAGTATAACCTTTGAATAAAATGTTTCTAGCTACAGTTTGTTGTAAAAATATATATTTTAAATTCACAAAAATAATGTGAAAATCTGTTTAAAGGAAGATTAAGGTAGAGATCTGTTCTTTATAAAATTTAAAGTTCATTTTCCTTAAATATTATGCAGGGCACTTCCTGCTTTGTCTGCAAGTCAGTTTACAATAACTGCTTGTTTTCTGTTTATACAGAAGGAACGTGAAACTAACATTTAGCTGCCCACTGTGATTCAGCTACCTCACAAATAAGTTCAAATGATGGTTCAACGCTAACCCCAAACACTGGAGAAATGAGATAGTAGACATTATGTGTTATCTTTAGTAGATTCAACAATTTAGCCTGAAAATGTTGACTTTTTCTCTTAAATTTTCTTAGAACTTTCCCTCTAATTTTGCTGGACTGGCTTCCAGAAGAACTCCTCATGTGAAAGTTAGTGTGAGAACTATATTCTATTGTACCATACAAAGTTTTGCTACTTTCATACACCGAAGACAGTTGGCTTGCTAAATAAATGGTACTGAAGAAAATCCTGACCCAAGTGGCACTAAATGTGCAAATGTTTCTGACCAAAGAAAATTATACAACAGTATTTATACATGGCTGACATTAAACTGTGCATTTCACAGGCCAAATACATAGTCTAAGGGGTTATAAAATAAGTTAATGCATTATCAACTAAAAATATCATGTACAAGATAAATTCCTCATAAGTACTATGACAGCATTACAAGTTGAAGCAGACATATATATTAAAAAATCCAGGTTCTCTGCTGTTAAGCATAAAATTTAAAGAAATTTCAGAAAACCTTAGTTCATTCATGAATGATGGAAAATGTTGATTTGTGGGATTTAAAATGTTTCCTTTAAAAAAAAACACCAGGAATACATAACCTCTCTACAAAGAAAAATATAAAAACTCTGTATGACCATGTTTGATTACATTACATAGGTTAGAACTGAAAGTCACAGGTTGAAAGTTTTTCTACTTTACTCATTCTCCTGACAGCACTGATTTGTGAACTAACATTAATATTTAGTTGGACTGCATTTATGGAACAAGATGTTATTTTCAAAATGGCATAAAGTTTCCTTTAGTGTAAGGACTCTATTTTTAGCAGCCATTATATCTCTAAAGGTTAACAATTTATAGAGAGAATGTTCTCACTAATATACACTTTTTCTACTTTGCACGCCCCATTTCTAATATTTGCAAAAAGAGCCGGGGATTTGGCTCAGTGATTCTGCCACCTGCCTCAAAAGCATAAGGGCCCCAGTTCAATCCCTGGTATCAAAAAAAAATTTACCTTGTAATATTTGCAAAAGAGTAAAATCAATGTAAAATTTTTTTCACTCTCCCAAACCCACATCTTATTCAAAAGTGTTTCCTCCTCATTCATCTCTGATCTCACTGGGGAAGTGTGGGAATTCCACACACGGTATGTACACACTTTAGACGGGATACCTGACTTTAAGTGGGTATAAAGACAAGTAAAAAATGAGATCATTCTTAATTCAGGTATGTTCCAGTGCCTCAAAATTTACTTGGCAAACTGTACTCACTGGCAATCTAAAAAGGATAAGACATTCAAATATGCTCTAACAATCTTAGGCCTGTAACAGCTGAACAGCAAGAAAGCCGTTTTACTCCACTGTGACAGTCATCACTGACTGGCACTGAAGTTTAGACATCAATCCTGTGGTTACTGGTAAACAAGAAGTTTAAACCAAGAGTGTTGGCACACACCTGTAATCCCAGCACTCAGGAGGCTGAGGCAGGATGATCGCCATGACTTTGAGGCCAGCCTAAGCTACATAGTGAGTTGAGGGCCAGCCTGAATTACAGAATGAGATTCTTTAAAAAAAAAAAAAAAAAAGTTTAACTGAAGTGGTGTGAGGTGGTGTCACTAAATTTAAAAACTGAAAAAAAAAATAGCCAGGGATTTATCTCAGTAGCAGCATGCCTGTCTTGCAAGGGCAAGGTTCTGAGTTTGATCCCAGGTACCAAGAAAAAAAACCTGAAAATACATTTTAACAGCATTTTACACTGACAGAAATATGGTTCTGAGGTATTCTATTTAACAGAGATTATAAATAAAAGAATTTTCAAATGAGTATCCTAAAGAAATTCCTAGAAATATAGTTTTCATGACAATATACCACCTGCACTTTGCTAATAATATTTCCCTAAAAATCAGCAACTCTATAGAGTTATATCTCATGTTAAACTACTATTGATTTTGAGGGAAATAACTATATCTGTTGATTGTGACATAATGCCAGTTGTGAAAATTCAGACAAAGAAGTTGACAAATTCCCCAAACAGCTCACTGAAGTTGTCAAAACAGGGGAATGCAAAGAAATAGCCTGAATCTCCAATTTATGAATTAAAAGTTTTCTCCCAGGCAGGGTAAGTGGTGAAAATAAAGTGGGCCTAAGAATTGCGTTTTCTTATAAAGATTCCGCTCATTTCCTCACAGAGCTAACCTGATTGTAGGCAATAATCCTAACGGTATACCAAGCAATAATACAAACTGCAGCATAAATACTTCCTCACAACTTGAAGTTAATGTAAATCTAGCCTGACCAACACCTAACACCAGTGCTAAGCCCACAGTTCATCCTAACCTAATCCTAGCTCCTGATTGTGGGTGGCCCTTTTCCCACCAGCCTCCCTGTCCATGCTGGCCTCTCTCCACACATCCAGACCCCTCCTTACTTGCTGAAACTCACACTCCTGCTGCTCAGCATGAGGGACACTTAGAGCAGGCTTGATAGCAAGGTGACGCCTGGGATTGGTGAGGGTGGGGCAGGTTAGACTGGAAGGTAAGGTCTGGAGTTAAAGAGGCCTGGGCATGCTTGGCAAGAAGGTGAGGCCTAGGCCTGGTGAGGCCTAGTACTGCCTGAAAGGAAGGTGAGGCCTGAAGAGGGTTTGGCCAGAAGCTGAGGCCTGGGGATGGTGAGGCCTGAGCAGGGCTTGGCAGGAATATGAGGCCTGGGGTTGGCGAGGTCTGAAGAGGGCTTAGCAGGAAGGTGAGGCCTGGGGTTGGCAAGATCTGAGGAAGGCTTGGTGGGAAGGTGATGCCTGGGGTTGGTGAGGCCCACAGGTGCTTATCTTCAATCTGCCCAGGGGAGGAGGGCCAGGTTATGGTAGGAGGCTCCTCACCTGCTGAGGAGAGACAAAGCAGCACTTTGTGGTGACCCCTCTAGAAGGCTCTCTGTTTGATGTACAGCATGGCTAAATATTTTTTCAATATTTAAAATGCTGCTGTAACTTATCACATAAAATTTGACATCATAGAAGGCATAAGTGGGAGCTGTTAGCGAACTGGGCTTACTTTTGGTCTCATGGTTGTGGTTGGTCACCACCTTTTGGAAGTGAGGTCTCGTATTCAGCATGTGTGACTGTTGTTCTCAGGATTTAAAGCTTCCAAAAGACATCAATATGCTTTTCACTCAAAGTGGCTGCCAAGGATACCTTTGAGTTCATTGACACCAAGTAAAACTTCAGTGAGAGAAGTCTGAACTACAGAGAATTACTTAAATATTCCTTTATTCTTTTCCCATAGATAGGTTACCTAAGTTTTGAGCCATAATCCAGACCAGCTTCGCTTGGTCCTGTGGAATCAATTTTTACCTAGTTGAATCTTGCTTTATCAGCTTGGCATCAATACATTTAAATGACACAATATTATGATATGCAAGGCTGTATTTACTATATGAACACTAAGATGCTTCTAGGAAAAGCTAAGAGGAAAGTTTCTCCCAGATGTTCCAGAAATATTTCAAATAGAGTCAGGAAATTTGATATATATACACAATAGAATATTTTTGTCCATAAAAATAATTAAATCTTGTCATTTTCAATAACACGGTTGGAAGTAGATGACATCATGTAAAATAAAATAAGACAAGCACAGAAAGTCAAATATTGCATATTCTCACTCTCTTGTAGAAGTTACAAAATCCTATCTCATAGATGAAGAGAGTACAACAGTGGCCACTAGAGAATGGGAAGGTTGGGGAGATGGGGCAATGAAAAGAGGACAGATAATGGATAGCACACTAGCTAGATAGGGGGAATTAGTTCTGGTGTTCTATAGCAAAGTGGGTAACTACAGTCTATGGTAATTTATTATACATTTCAAAATAATTAAAAGATCCAAAGGTATCCAACACATAGAAATGATAAATGTTTGGGGAGATAAAAATGTTGATACTGTGATTTGATCATTATACATTGAATAGATGTATTAGATTATCATACTCTACCCCATAAATATGTATAAATATTATACTGTTTGATTTTTCAGTTTACTTACCTAAAATTTTTTCTTTTCAAGTCAGACCCTTGAAATCCAAGAGCTGAATTCATATCCCAGGACTACAAATATACAATATCTTGTAGGATTCCTTATGGGACTTGTCCACACCTTCCAGTTAACATCACCTTTAACTCTGATTCCTAGTTGACCAATTTCCTTTGCC
Source organism: Fukomys damarensis (assembly GCF_012274545.1). NCBI lineage: Eukaryota > Metazoa > Chordata > Mammalia > Rodentia > Bathyergidae > Fukomys > Fukomys damarensis. Next base: position 49,462 of record NW_022900916.1, read on the forward strand.
CACTTTATTTTATGCATGCATTTTAACATCAGTGCATTGAATGCCATTGAGGGTACAAATAAGGAAAACTGAACTTTTATTCACCCTTACCTGGAAATGATACAATCATTTCTTGAATAAAAAAATCTGGCTCTTACTCTGAAAATCAGCTGAGTGCCAGGATTTGTTATCAGATGCATTTTCAATACAAGTAATACATTAAAACATTGCTTTCATGAGTCCAGGCATTGCCTGCCTCCAGCTTGTCTTAGATTCTGAAAGTATCTGCCCCTTATACATCCCATGGACACTTCACTGTGCTGTGCCAATGCTGCAACACTGACAGAGGGAGTTAAGTTCTTGTATTTATTTGTATGAAGATATATCTGTGTAATAATGTTAATATTATTGTTTTGAAAATATCTAAAAATCTCCTATTTTAAACAATGATGAAACTGATTTAAGTCAACTTTATTGATGTTACTCTTTATACTTTCAAATATGTTTGTGACTCTGTTTGTCAATTTTAATCACAACTTTTGCCCATAGCAATCAAAAATTGAAAACCAGTGCATTTACTGTATTTATCAAGCAATATTTTTCCATTTTTGTCTCCCCAAAATATGTTGAATATGATCTTTCAAGGCATCTAATATTTACATTTTCATCCATCATCCTATTTTTATATTGGTTTTAATTAGATCTGATAGGAATATTTAGTGCAGTCTGTTAATCTTTTGGATGTAGATTTTTATTTTTCAATTTTTTTACAAAAACATGAATTTTTAAGGCTATAGCTATATGTTAAAATGGCTAAGAAAGTTAAAAATAGTTACTTCATTATGTCAAGAATATAATCCTATCACAATAATTCTTTAGGAAGATAATTAAGCTGTTAACATTCCAAAGAGCAAAATATCAGAGTAATGTTTCAAAAATACTGTTTTTAGGGCCAGGGATTTAGCTCCGTGGTTCTGTGGCCTGCCTTGCAAGTGCAAGGACCCGAATTCAATCCCCGGTATGACCCCCCCAAAAAAATACTGCTTTTAGCAACAGTGAAGTACACTTTTTTTACATTTTTGCAATATATAACCAATGCATTCATTGTGGGGAATTGGCATATGGATATATATATTCATCTTGACCCTCTTACTTCCCCTCTCCTCCTCTCCCTCCATTCTCCCCCCGCCCCATCCCCAGACCATCTCTAAGATCATGGAGAATATTCTTATAGTTTCTTGCATGTCTAAAGTTTGATGGGTATAAAATCCTTGGGCTACATTTTTATTTTAAGGGTAAAAGCTGTCCTGGGACTCAAGCAAAAGAAGAGCCTCTGCCCTGATCCCACATTTCAGATACTCCATACTTCAACATGCTTCCCTCTAGTGGTTGGAATTGTCCAGGAAGCAATGCTAAGTGAGTGTCCCACCCTGGTCTAGGCCTCCAGTGGGTCCTGGTCCTGGTTTCTCCCCCAGGGAGCTCTCTTCCAATCTATACAGCACACAGAGGTTTACTGGGTATTTGACAAGCTCTGGGAAGTCCTCAGTCCCATTGAGCAGTATGGCATTTATTTCATGAGATTAATTTTATTGTAATAAAAATATATGTAATAAAAATTTAGCACTTAAATTCTTTTAATATGCATTTTGGTTTTATCAAATACACTCACATTGTTGTACAGTCATCACAAGAACTTTTTTATAATCTTTTTTCATTAAAACACTACTCATCCCTCTTCCCCTTTACTTTTTTTTTTTTTCTTCTTGAGACAGAGTCTCACTGCTCAGTCTAGTCTTGAACTCACTATGTCATTCATATGGCTTCAAATTTATAGCATCCTCCTGCCTCAGTACTTGAGTGCTTGGATTACAGGCATGCATACTTGCATACCATCATACTTGGACCCCTTACCCTTGATAATAACCACCATTCTACTTTCTCTCTCAGAATCTATTGTAGATACCTAGTATAAGTGAATTGTACAGTATTTGTCCTTTCTTATCTAGCTTATTTTACTTAGTATAAGCTAAGGTATATCCACACTGTCCATGTAAGACACTTCATTGCTTTTTAAAGCTGAATAACATTTTGTGATGTATATATGCTAATTTTAATTATTGATCTGTTGATGGACATGGATTGTTTTCACCATTTGTCTTCTGCGAACAATATTGTTGTGAACACTGGTATATCAACACCTCTTCTGATTTCTACTATCAGTTCTTTGGGATATATGGCCAAAAATAGAATTGTTCAATCATGCAGTAATTCAATGCTTGTTTTTTTGTGTGAAATGTCACATTGTCTTACATAGAAACTGAGCCATTTTTTGTTCCCATCAACAAAACACAGAAGTCCCAATTTCTTCACATTCTCATCAACACTTGTTAAGTTCATTGTTTTTTTTAAATAGTAGCCATCCAAGTAAGTATGAAGTGTTATTTCATTGTTTGAATTCTATTTGCTAAAGATCAGTGATGTTGATCATTTTTGAAGTATTTACTAGCCATTTGTGTATCTTCTTTGAGAAATATCTAGTCAAGTTCTTTGACCATCTTTAAATTAAGTTGTTTGATTATTGAGTTATAGAAAGTCTAGATATACTGGGAATTTATCAGATATATGATTTGATTTTTAAAAATATTTTTCTCTCAATCTATGGGTTTTTCTGTATCTTTCACTGTCCTGATTGTGTCCTTTGATGCACAAAGGCCTTTAATTTTTATGAAGCCCAATTTATCCATTATTTATTTTGTTTTCTATGTTTCTGCTGTCACAGGTAAGTAATCATTACCAAATCCAACAGTGTGACGCTTTCCTCTAAGTTTAACTCTAGGAAATACAGTTTTACCTCAAAGGCTTTTGTCTTTCCTCAGTTTTGGAATAGGATTTTTGTGTAAGATGCAGTCATGTAGATGTCTAGTTTTTCCCAGGACCATTTGTTGAAAACACTTTTTTTCTTTCCTCGTTAACTGTTGTTGGCCCCCTTGTCAAAATCAATTTACCATATATTCAAGGTTTAACTTCTGAGCTTATTCTATTTCATTGGTCTATGTATCTATCTTTGTTACAGGGCCACAATGTTTTTGAGGGATCCTTTTTTGAAAAAAGATATAGCTCCACACACAAAGAAAATTGACCAAGCCCAGGCAACTGCCTGTATAGGCTATACAGATTTTTGAAACTCTGCTCTAGGTTCTGTCAGTGATGAGTGTTGTAGATCTGACTAAGCCAGCTTCATTTATTTGCTGTCTTGAGGGACTTACCCCACTTCCTATCTGTCCAATGGACTCTGTATCTTTAGTATTACCAGAGAGAAACTTAGTGTCACTGATCAGCTTTCTAGAGAATATGTTCTTTATTTTTTTTCTCTCATTGAGTTTATTGGTACATTTTAGGTATACAGTACAGTTATATTCATCATTGGGACCTTGTACCATTTCATGACAGGTCTTGGCTCTCATTTTTCCCCTTGTCCCTGCCCTGTCTTCACCCCCTCCTCCCCTCCCCATTTACAAACACTTTATTTCCATTTTTTCATATATTTTTCCCTTATTACCTTTCCCCTACCCTTCCCACTTTCTCTACACCTTTAGCCCTTTTCTTCCTATTTCACATTGTCAATTATATCATTAGGATCTTATGTATTATTATAGTTTTTCACACCAGAGAAACTATTTGGTATTTACACATGTGTGACTTATTTATTTCACTTAGGAGTCTATCTTCAATGTGTATCCATTTTCTTATGAATAAATCTAATTTCTCATTCTTTATGGCTGAGTTACTATTCCATTTTATAAACCACATCTTCTTTATCCAGTTTCCAACTGATGGGCAGATGGACTGTTTCCAAGTTTTAGCTATTACAAACTGCCACAATAAATATAGGTAAGCATATATCACTGTGATATGATTCTTTTAATTCTTTTGGAAAGATACCCAGCAGAGGGATGGCTGGGTCAAATGGATCCTCTAGTCCCAGCTCTTTGAGGTATCTCCATATTGATTTCCACAGTGGTTGCACCAGTCTGCACTCCCACCAGCAATGGAGAAGGGTTCCTTTCTCCCCACAACACAGCCAACATGAGTTACTGGTGGATTTCTTGATAGCAGCCATTCTTTGTGGAGTGAAGTGGAATCTCAGTGTTGTTTTCATCTGCATCTCTCGAATGATCAGTGATGTGGAACATTTTTTCATATATTTACTTGCTGCTTTTATTTCTTTGTCTGAGAAATCTCTGTTCATTTCAGATGCTCATTTTTGAATCCGGTCTTTATATTTGGGGGGGCTGATTGTTTTGAGTTCTTTATATAAAGAATATGTTATTTAAATTAGCATCTTTAAAGCTTTTATTTCACAAATTTTCTAATATTATATTTTAATATATTAATTCTGTTCCAATATTTTACTTCCTTCTTTCAGTTCTACAGTTTTATAAGGTTTTTCTCTCACAGATTTTATTTTGTGGCTTCCCCAAACTCTATTCTTTGTTTCAATTTGTTCATTTCTCTCTTCTGCACCTTTCACTATATAGTATTTATATCCATCCTCCCTTGTACCTTATCTAACTTTATTTTTCTTTCTGTGATGATTTGATCTTTCCCTGAGCTTGTGATCTTTGCTGGGTTACAGTTCACATCTTGTTTTCTTAAATTATGTTCTCTGAACTTTTGTATCTCTTCACTACTCATGCTTATCAGAAGAGATTGTTCCATTGTGTTTTAAAATTATCACTTTGTCCTAATTAATACTTTTCCTAATATTCCTTTACTCCTTAGCAACCTTTATTATATATTTTAGCTATCTGTAATTTATATTTTCTCATTTTCAGATCATATTTTTCTTCTGATATTTTTGTGTAGGTTCTCTGTTACTTCCTTTTTGTTACCTCATCATTGAAGGGGGTGTGTTTTTCTTTAATAATTACTTGCATGAATTTTGTCAGAGGGACCTTCAGAGCTTCCTAAAAGGATAATTTTTTTTTTCTTATGGGCTAGGATTTTCTGTTTCTTTAGCTTTTACTTTTCCTAGCCAAAATAGATATGTTTCAGAGCTTATTAAATATAAAGATTCTTTTTTCTTCACCTGGTACGAAGAAAAACACTCCTTATAAATATGATATCTCTGTATTGTCATGAAGAATCCTCTCGTCAAAAATAGACTATTCAAATGAAAGTTTATTCAAGTAAACAGAGACTAAAAATTAGGAGATTCTAGCAGCTACCTGGGAAAATCCAAGTTTAGTACATCTGTGTGTGGATGGGCTGACATTGAGAGAGAGATAGTGGCAGCTGCCTGGGAGAGATTTCACCCTGAGTGGATGGACTGACACCAGGGTAGAGAGAGATCAGCAATGAACTGGGAGAGGAATTAGGCTTCTATAGGTATTGAAAGGGCTAAAGAATCTGGGGTGAACTGCTTATGACTTGGATGCCCAAGGATGGTCTGCTCAGGTGTGTACACAATTACTGAACTTCTTGGCTTGGGGGGTGGTACATACTGCATTTTCAGCCCATTTGCTCTCTTTACTAGGAAGCTACTGTTATTTATTGAGATAAGCCTGTTTGCTTTGTCCCATTTGTTTGTGAGGGACTCACTTAAGTCAGACCTGACATGTATGATCCCGTATTGGGCACATTTGTTGGCTTTCCAAAGCCAAACTTTGCCACCACCCTGTATGTGCCCTCACTTTCACTGAAATAAGGGTTTTGGACCTATGAGCATACTTCTCACCTTTGAAAAATAGTTTCTGCTGCCTCTTTCTAAGTATGCAGATAAAAAATATTCTCTTCCCACTTCATTATGCTCAGCACTCATTGCCACCATATTGGCAGTCCTTGTCCACATCTTGTAGCCCACAAATTTAGCTTACTCTCAGTTTTTCTGAAAATGAGCATTCAAATTCAGTTTCTCCTGTAGACTTTGAATGATTTATTCTATAGAAAGAGAAAAATGTTGGCTTTATGCTGCAGTTTCAGATATGTTTATTGAGGTAAATTTGTAGTGCTCATTTGCTTTTAGCTTCAAGTTCTTCTTCTAAATCTCTGTCCTCTGTAAGATGGCATCCCAGAGGTGAAAGTGCCCTTTGTGCTGGAACAAATTTCAGTGGTGTCATTTTTCCATTATAAAAAATTTTGACCTAAATGGAATTTCGGCCTTCAATTTGTTTTTATTAGAACCATCTCTAAACACCTACAAAACGATTAATGATAAAATAACTTTTTAATATATGAATATATGGGAAATTTTAAAATCATATTTTAATAGGTTAAAATGTTAATCTATTAAACTATATTTAATTCCATTTGATTTCTTTGTAGTCAGTAGTGAAAACATTTTTCCACACCTCTTGTGTGTACATGTCCTATGCAAATGTGTGCATAAATATATATACACAATGTGTGCATAAATATATATACACAATGTGTGTAGAAATGCTCTTAAGTATCTGTGAATAGTTAGCTCATTAGGCTGCTGCCAATTTGCACTGCGAGACGAAGGAGTAGGGACTTGAAAGCATAAGGCTGATAAGCTATGCAAACCAGGGATTGTTCAGATCCTAGGAGTGTGCCATCTACTGCTTCATGACTTTCTCCTCAACACTGTAAGATCTCTATCATAATTCTTCACCAATCTTCTAATTAAGTATTTCGCTAAGGAAACACTTTAATATTATTAACTGAATAGCTACTCCATGAAAGAAACATTAATGAGTAGTCAGAGCAAGTAAAACTTTTTTTTTTGTACTAAGGATAGAACCAGGCCCTTAGCACTTGTGAGGCAGGCACGGTGCCACTGAGCTAAATCCCCAGCCCAAAAGTAAAGCTTCTGACAGTGACTCTTGAAGTGTCCTGAATGAGACCAGTGTCTCATGAGTCCCAATCAAGCAGCACCAGCATCACCTGGGATCTTGTTAAAAGCAAATTCTTGAGCTCCAGATGAAACCTGTTAAGCAAGGACTCTGGGGTGAGGACCTGCAATCTGTGCTTTAACATGGCCTCCTGGTAATATTAATGCACGTCTGTGAGAACCGCTGATATCATGCGACTTCCGTGAACTTTTCTCCTCATAAAAAAAAGTGAAACACTGTGAGTATTGAATGAGCTTCCTATGCAAAGTTTACAAAGTATAACTTAGTATAAAATTTAAGGCATTTTGCCAAAAAAAAGGAGATAAACTGAAATAGAAATTGCTAAGAGTTCAATCTTATTTTACACAATGAGGACAATCATGAATTAACCTTAATATAAAAATCAATGCCTAAATGTAAGCCTAAAACCTAAACCCTGATGCTAACCATAAAACATAACACTAACCGTAACCCCTAATCCTTAACACTGAGTATCCTACTGCTATCCCTAACCCTAACACTAACCCTCTAGCCCTAACTCTACACTTAACAACCCTAACCCTAACAACCCTTACCCTAACCCCTAACCCTTTCCACCTAATTTGCAACAGGAAAACCATCTACATCAAGTGTTGCTGGAAAGACAACAGACCAAGATCCTTGTCCCGTGTTCTGTTTGTCTATTGATAACAATCTTCAGGTGGATCCTCCATGCACAGAATATACTGATTCATGTAAGCTGGTTGGTACAAGTTGACCAATAGTCAATCAACTACACCAACCCTAACCCTAACCCAGGCACCTGAATTCCTACACCATTCCTAACCCTAATCCTAACACTAACACTAACCTTCAAACCCACGCTCCTCTATGTAGGTAATTAAATTCTGATAATATCCTAACCCTAGAACTAACCCTAACCCTATTTCTAACCCAAACATTACCCATCATAGCCACACTGCAATGCTCAGATACTTGAAATCCAACACTTTTCCTAGCCCTCATAAAAATTCCTTACCTTTACCTAACCTACATACTAACCTACATAGTTACCCTAACCTACATACTCACTCTCCATTTATCAGGTACTTGAATTCCATCCATATAGCTAACCCCAATCCTAACCCTCACCCTAACCCTAAATTCTATTCCTGGGTCCAGTATAGAGGTACTTGAAATCCTACAATTCCTAACCCTAAAGCCAAATCTAATGCTGATACTATCAAACCCACTCTCCAATACACAGGAACTTAAATCTCAAGACTATCACTTGACCCAACCTGTGGTAGTTAGCAGGATTGGCGAAGGAATACTTTAAATGCAGGGCACATAACTTATCAAGTTATTTTATGATCATTACCCAAACTTCAAATGCAAAGGAGTTCAACAGATTGACCACACACTAGAAGCCCAAAACATGCATCCAAGGGCCTAGATCCCAGTAGTTTCCCACATAAGTCCAGCTAAAGGCTTAGAATCTGAGGCAATATCCTCCTCGAGGCTAGCCAGTGGCCTCAAGCCCATGGCAACGACTCATGCTTATCTATACTGAGGATCTGCACCTGTAAGGCCCAAAGGCCAGTCATTAAAGCCAAAAATCCTATGCTTGTGAGATGAAGAATCTGTGCCATCAGGCTGAGGGATCCACATTGGAGCCAGAAAGTGATACTCACAGTAAAGATCAGAACTCCCCAGATGAAAGCAGCAGCCATTCCCAGGGACAGTAAGGTCCTGAGCTCCTCCTTGGATGAGAACAGTCTAAGTCTCATCAGAAAAACCATGCACAGCAAGCTTCTCCTAGAAAATCAACAGGCCCAGATCTTCCTCCCCAGTTCTCTTTTTACAGCTATTGGTAACAATCTTCTGGTGCATCCTCCATGTGCGGACTACACTGATTCATTTTAGCTTGGCATTATAAGTTGACCATTAGTCAAGCCACTACACCAACACTAACCTTAACGCTAACCCTGACTCTAAGCCTAACCCAGATACCTGAATTCCTACACCATTCCTAACCCTAATACTAAGACTAACACTCACACTAACCTTCAAACTCACACTCACCTTCAAACTCACACTCCTGTACACAGGCAGTTAAATTCTGACACAACTTCTAAGCCTAGGACTAACCCAAACATAAATCATAATAACCACACTACATGCTCAGGTATTTGAAAGCCTACACATTAAATCAACCTCATAAAAATCCTTACACTAACCTTCATACTTACTCTCCAATTATCATGTTGAGGAGCCAAAGTTTCTCCATTTTTACTAAGGCCAAAGTTACTCCATTTTGAGCTAAAAAGCCATCCAGTGTCAGACTTGCCCCACACACACACAGGCTCAGACAGCAGAAATTTGTTTAGCTTGCTTAGTTGAGATGACAGCAGAACCAAGTGGGTGAGCAAGGCCATTCCAACCTTGAAAAGAAGGAGAAAAAAACAGGACAGTCTGTGCAGATAACCACCACCCACAGGAGATGAGCCAAACTCCATAACCTTCACCAAACTCCCCCTCCCCTAGACTTAACGTTTCCTCCCCCAGCAACATCCAATAGAATAGAGAGGATTTCAAGCCACCTTAACCCTATATAACCCTGTTGTAATTGCAATTCTGGGCTCTTGCTCCCTGATGGACAAGGGTCCAGGTTCGAACCTGAAATAAACTTCTCTTGTACTTGCAGCGGACTCGTTTTTCTGGTGGTCCTTGGGGAAAGTGAGATCTGGGTACAACATTTGGGGGCTCGTCCGGGATCTCCAAGGACTCCCCAGAACTCGCTCCAGAAAAGACTTGCCGGCTCTTTTATGTGAGTAATTCTTTGATTTTGTGTTCTTTCAGTATTTCTTTTAAGTGAAAAGTGCCGACCGGAACTGTGATGGATGCATTGTGAACAGTGCCCAACTGGCTGGGGGGCAAGGAAGACGTTCCTCCCCTCTGAGAAGGGAGGACGACAAGACTGCAGGCCAAGGGGGTCATTTGGATCCCAGGTGCAGTCTGACTTCCCAGGTTATCTTTTTCTTTTTTCTTTTTCTGTCTCAGATAGAATAAGATTTTTTTGTTTTGTTGTTCACCTATTGTTGCTTCTGTGTTAGTTTGTCTTTGTGTTGTGTGTGTTAGATGGTGACTGACGCTGACAGAATGGGACAAATATAAGTTACTCCTTTGTCTTTGATGATTGAACATTTTAAGGAAATTAAGTCAGGGGCCCACAACCTATCAATAGAGATACAGAGAGGAGAATATCAGACTTTGTGTGATTCTGAATGGCCAGGCTTTGGTGCGGGTTGGCCATTAGGGGAAACTCTAGATTTGGAGGCCATATGAAAAATTAAAATGATTGTTTTTCAGAGCCATCCTGAACAGTTCCCTTACATTGTTGTTTAAAAAGAGTTAATAAATAACACCCCCCTTCACCAGTTAAAACCTCTTTTGCCCTCACAGCCGCTGGAGCCAATATTGGTTACCAAAGAGGAGGAGAATTCTGAGGATCCAGTTCCAAGAACACCCTGCTGGATTGCTTTCTCACTAACTTTAAAATTGGTTTTTTCCCCTGAGCAAGAGGATGATTATAGGGTAAAATTCTCTCATAGAAAGCTTCACTCCCTGTGTCAACCTGAGTCCCACCGGAGTAAGCAACAGTCTGCCTCCTCAGAAGGGAAAAGGCGAGCCCCCAGGATTTCCTGGGTTCCCTTTCTAGGACGCGGAGGCCAGCTCACTAATAGTGGAACAGAAAGAAAGTGAATGAATAAAATCCTCAGTCTTAATGGTGAGATCCCCTGGGTTGCTCCCTAGTTTGTCTTTGGAAGGGGCCTCAGGGACAGAATATACTAACCTCTTGTATGACTGTCTATGAAAGAGACTTGGTTAGAAGAGTAAATAAAATGAGCTACAAAAGCAATCTGTACACCAAAACAAAGGGAGGGGGTGCTTGCACTTAAAGAGCCCTCCCAGTAAATGAGCAAGGCTGTTTTCTGGAATGGCACCCCACCCTTTGTTTGCCTTGCTTCACTGGACAAGAGAATATCTAATGGTCATGGGGAATGCTAATATTAAACCAACTGTTCTTAAGTGCATAATTCAAAATTTTGATAACAATTTTATGGGGGACTATAAGATTAAACTGCAACCAAAGATATTTTTTTAAAAAACTTTGTGAGTCATCATGGTCTCAGCTAAGCCAGACTTTGCCCACAGGACAACTCTAGACAAAGGAAAAGTTATCAGCCTTTGTTTTTCTTACCTGAGACTTTGATAACGTGGACCCCCTTGTGCTCTAGGAGCTGCTCAAGCTTCTGCTCCATGGTAATCAGCTACTAATAAGAACTATTTAGTTTTGGTCTTAAAACAATTGCTTGACAAATCTGCTGTTTTTCCCGTGGAAAACTTGCCTCTCAGAAAATGTGACATTGATGCAGGCAAATTCTGGCGCTTCCCCTTTGGAGGAAATCTAGCTATCCCCCATCCCACTTGAGTTGCTAAGGAAGTATAAAATAGGTGGGGACAAAAAACAGAATTGTTTAGCTTTATTGTGCTAGAGGGTGCAAATGGGAAAACATGGTCAAACTCAGAGAGAATGGAACAGGGCTTGCACTCAGATTTGAAAGAACTAAAATGAGAAAATAAATCTTTGATGGACTGAAAGCAGCTAGAAAAGCTCTGAAAAGCATACAGCCAAAAACAAACCAAAAAAAAACAAAAAAACAAAAAACAAACAAACAAACAAAACACTCCAGGCTTTAAGAGCCCCAAAGCCAACACTGTGTTATCAGCCTGATGCTGCCTGCAAAGGTCTAGAATCCAAAACAACCAGAGAAACTTCAATTGTGTTTTACCGACATAAAGAGATTTTACAAGAAAGATCAAGTTATAAATTTTAACTATTTGATAAATGTATCTTTATTTCAATTTGAGTTAAATTTAAATGGTTGCTTAAAACACTTCTTGTGCAATACAAATTCTTGAATTATGATTATAGGGTTAACTTGCTCTTCTCTGTACTTTGTTGATGAAGAAATCAAGGTTAGTACTGTTCTATTGGCAGCCAGTCAAATTTAAAATGTAACAATCTGAGAACAGAAAAAAAAAAGGACACTTTAAGCTGAAGTTTGTTATAGAAGGTTTATAGTAAGTGAGATAGCAGAGGAAAAGTATTATGAAAGCTATGGCTAAAAGAGATATACTTTTAATATGAAAGGATTTTGTATGTATGTCTTGTTAGAAAGATATAAAAAAAAAAAGATATACAAGACCAGAAGGCTTAAGTATGTAGAAAAGGTATGTGGAAATGATTTAACAGGAAAATATGTATGTTTGCTTATTGGTTTCAAGTTTGTTACAAAAGGTTTACTTTTATAGTATCAGCTTTCATTCCTTTTGATTCTAATTCTATGAGATCTGTTAATTGATCTGCAAAAGTTTCAACTAGTGTTAAATAAAAGAGGTTCTAGGGCTGGAGATTTATTTAGCTCAATGGTGCTGCCAACTGCCTTATAATTCAATTGGCCAAATATATTTGAGCATATTATAGCTTCACAAATTGTCTTACAAGTTTGTGTCTATACAAATGTCTGAAAAGTGTTTGTCTAATTACATTTGATTGAAATGACAGCAAGGATACTAATAATTTGTTAATTTCTATAACTTTGATTTATAAGTTAAATTTTGTCAAGATAAGTATAAACTCAGGTCTAAATAGACTTCTGATAATAGTAAGAGGTCAAATACTCAGAAAAATGTATTCTGGTCATTATTCACTAATGGCTTTCTGAGAAGATATACCCCAATAAACATGGCCAAATATGTTGTTATAGAATGTTTACAAAGAGTTAAATTCTAAATATGTTATTTTGATATGTTTATAGTGCTCATTTTCAAAATAGGATTTCTATAGAAAAAATTGTTAAAAGGTTCTATAAAAAATGCTTTTGATACCTAATTAGATTAAAGGTTATGAAGTTTCATACATGAAATTATGATTGTTAATAATTTTCTGATGTACTAAAAAAAACAACAAACAGGGTATTGAGAGACTATTAATGTTGCTTCAGAAGGCAAGATATAAAGTTTATGCTGCTTGGAGATAAAAGGACTTACAGCAGGTGAGAGAATTTTTGGGATAAAAGATTTTTACAGGATCTAGATTCTCTATATGTATAAATCTTTAAAGGGCCAGAAAGATAGTGATTATTATAGGGTAAAGAGCAAGAATCAGCATTTAAACAGCTAAAACTAACTCTCTCTGTTGCCCCCTGTATCAGGGATCCTAAATGTGACCCAGCCTTTTGCTTTGTACATGACTGAAAGAAATCATACTGCTTTAGGGGTGCTCACTCAAGGAGTAGGTCCATAAAATTAGCTAATGACATATTTATCTTAGAGTTTAGATCCAGCTGTGAAGAGATGGCTCTTTGTTTATAAGCCCTGACAACTGCAGTGACCCTAATAAGGAAGCTGAGCAGATAACATTAGGAAAAAATAAATTGTTCAGTTTCCCCATGCCTTTTAGAACTATTGAATAACAAGACATTGATGGCTCTCAAATAATAGAGTCACATAATATCAGGCCCTCATCTGTGAGAATCCCTACATATATTTTGCTTCAGTTAAAACCTTAAACCCTGCTACTTTTTGCCCTTGGAACCTGGCCCCCTGAACACAACTGCCTCAGGGTCACTGACGAATTGTTCTCCAGTCATTTAGATCTGCTGATAGACCCACTGACTGAAGCTGATTTCATCCTGTTCAAGGATGGGAGCAACTTCATGAAAAATGGGGTACGCTATGCTGGCTATGCAGAGATGACTCAAGATGAAGTGGTCCAAGCAGGACCCCTCCCCACTGGGTGGTCAGTGCAGTGAGCAAAACTATGGGCACTCATACAGGCTCTCCTATGGGCAAAAGAAAAGAGGGTAAATGTTTACACAGATTCCTGATTGCCACTTGGTATATCTATGGTAGTCTATACGGGTGTGGTCTTCTCACAGCAGAGGGCAAACTTATTAAAAATAGAATATAATATAGTCATTTAAGGCAATGTGAAAATCTGACAAAGTAGCTATAATAATTCAAAAAATAAAATAAAATAAAAGCGAGCCCGCTACTGCCATCACCCTTACAGTATTGTTAAGAATGGGATTGATGGGAGCTGAACAGGAGGGACTGCTATTAGTTCCCAACATTATCAATACAACCAGTTGAGGGCAACTATAAATCAAAATATAAAAATAAAATAAAATTATCTATTACCAGACTTCAAGAGTCTTTAAGGTCTTTAGCAGAACTAACTCTATAAATTAAAAGGGAAATAAATTTAGTGTTCCAATAGCAAAGAGAAATATGTGCAGCCCTAGGAGAAAAATGTTGCTATTATACTGACCATTCAGGAACAATTAAAAATTCAATGGCTAAAGTTCGAGAAAGATTAAAAAATTGTAAAAGAAAAAGATTAAATTAACCAAAGTTGATATGAAAGCTGGTTCACCTCATCTCCCTGGCTTACGTCATTACTATCAGCTTTGGCTGGCTCTTTAATTCTAGGTTTAATCTTGTTGATAATAGAACCTTGTATAATTAACAGACTGGTTGCTTTCATTCAACAGAGGATAGGTGCAGTCCAGCTCATTTTAGTTTGTCAACAATACCAGCACATCCCTGCTGAGGACAGGGACACTAATATTGAATCTTCACTATAAGACATTCTCCCCCTTTCTAGGACATGCAGAACCTATGATCCATTTTCGTTGGGGGTCCAGTCCTTCTTCGTGAGCATCAGAGAGTGATGGATGAACCCAGAGACTGCACATTGTCTACAGAGCCTCTGTCCCCAAAGATCTTGCTTACATTGTGCCCCAACCCAGACCTTCTCCCTGGGAGCAGAGACAATTAGGCTGGGTGTCACAACCTTAGTTTCAGGTTACTGTGCTGCCCATAGAATGGAATACAGCTGGTGTCGTCATCCCAATTGGATGCTTGGTGGGATCCATACTAGCTGGTTTCCCATACATTCATTGGGACACTTTTTGGTCCATTTGTTCTGCCACACCCTCACTGTGCTGTGGCCATTTACCCCACTGGATTATGGCCTCTTCCAATGGCTATATTGGATTATGATATTTTTGAAGTCCTTAGAGCCTTCATATCACTTGAGACCTGAAGTTCGATGGCTATATGCTCCCAAATTGAAGGTTGATAAGCCTAGGCTATTAACAAATCCACAACCAGCTTGTAAATGTATTCATAATGTTTATGTTCCTCTCACTAGCCCGAGGTCATTACAGAATTTGGCCATTAAAGTTTTATTACAGCCTGCTAGGGGTAAAATAAAATTAGAACTACGGGCTCAAGACTACCATCACTGGCATAAAAAAATGCCAAACCCGACCAAGCATCTATGCCCATAAGCTTAAAAATTAATGTTTCTAGGATCCTCGTTGCCCCAGTTCAGCAGGAAGCAGTTTCTGAGGATGGCTCCCATAATCCCCAAGATTGGGCATTAATAGTTGCTTGAGAAGGGGGAAATGAGGAGCCAAAGTTTCTCCATTTTTACTAAGGCCAAAGTTACTCCATTTTGAGCTAAAAAGCCATCCAGTGTCAGACTTGCCCCCCACACACACAGGCTCAGACAGCAGAAATTTGTTTAGCTTGCTTAGTTGAGATGACAGCAGAACCAAGTGGGTGAGCAAGGCCATTCCAACCTTGAAAAGAAGGAGAAAAAAACAGGACAGTCTGTGCAGATAACCACCACCCACAGGAGATGAGCCAAACTCCATAACCTTCACCAAACTCCCCCTCCCCTAGACTTAACGTTTCCTCCCCCAGCAACATCCAATAGAATAGAGAGGATTTCAAGCCACCTTAACCCTATATAACCCTGTTGTAATTGCAATTCTGGGCTCTTGCTCCCTGATGGACAAGGGTCCAGGTTCGAACCTGAAATAAACTTCTCTTGTACTTGCAGCAGACTCATTTTTCTGGTGGTCCTTGGGGAAAGTGAGATCTGGGTACAACAATGTGTTTCAATACCATCCATATCCCTAACCCCAAGCCTAACCCTCACCATAACCCAAACTATTTTTTCCATGATCCAATAAACAGGTAACTGAAATCTTACAAGATTCCTAACCCTAACACCAAATCTAAAGCTGGTACTGTCAAACCCACACTCCAATGCATAGGTACTTAAAATCCAAGACTATCACTTACACCAAAACTAACTCTAAGCCCTACAATGACCCTAGCCCCACTGATGTTTCCAGCATTCCTACACCATTAATAACCCTAATCCTAAAACTAACGCTAACACTAACCATTAAAATCATACTCCAGTATACCAGTAGTGAAACTTTAACATTATTCCTAACCATAACCCTAACCCTAATCCCTAACCTTGACCCTTAATCCAACCCCTAACCCCTAACTCTAACCTTAAACCCTAAGTGAAACAATTTCAATGATTACAGGAACTTTTCTCATTTTAGATGATAGATTCTATATATGCAAATTGTCAACATTTTTATTGTAAATTACCAGCTTTTTTATTTATTAGATGATTAACATACAGTTGTTCCATGTTACATGGAAAATATATGTAAAATTCTTCACATCATGTATATTTATTCATAATAAAAATCTCCATGAAGAGATTTTGGCTAATTTTTAAATTTCAAGCCAAATCAAGAACAAACAGGGATGGGCATTTAGCTCAGTGATTCCTCTGCCTGCCTTGTAAGTGCAAGGTCCCAAGTTCGACCCCTGGTACAAAACAAAAACAAAAACAAAAACAAAAACAAAAACAAAACAAAACAACAAAAAAAATCTTAATTGTGATATTAGTATTGAACCATTGAAATTTTTTAGTTCTAAAAATATATTTAAATTTTTCTTTTAGTGTAAAATAATCTTTTATCAGTCACCTTTATCTAATTATAATACATAAAGAAATTTTTAATCTAAATATGTTATCTTTCTAGCAAAGTGTATTTTTAGGTATTTAAATATT
Source organism: Fukomys damarensis (assembly GCF_012274545.1). NCBI lineage: Eukaryota > Metazoa > Chordata > Mammalia > Rodentia > Bathyergidae > Fukomys > Fukomys damarensis. The sequence goes on from NW_022900916.1 coordinate 66,295, forward strand.
AACAGCTGTCCAGTTTTTCACTTTTAGAATGATACTGTTTGGACTGCATATTATTTACATATAACCATCACAACATAGTTGTATAATAATCCTATAATCCTAAACCTGAAAAAAATACATGATTATGAATCACTTTAGTCTGGGGGTCATCAGTATCATGTCTTTTTTAAGTAAGATCTGTACACTTAGGAAACACAAATGCATTTAATATATGAGGTTAGCAATAATTAAATATTTTTAGACCATTTATAAGTTTAGGAAACAGCCTTACTAATACAAATATAAATATAAATAGGTATAAATAGTATTACTTATATAATTTAACCTTTTAGGGTTAGGACTATACATACCTGTTTAGCTTAATCATTATTTTAGATGTCTCATGAGCACCAAAGCATACCATGGTTAACATTTTTGAGTTATGTATTTTTATTTTAATGAAGGAAAAACTCTTAAGTTACTAAACACACACAATAGACATTGTATTTATAAAACCAAAACTTGACATACAGAAACATATGTATCAAACCAATGCTATCAAACTTTAACTTTTCATAAGTCACACATGTATAAATACCAAATAGTTTCTCTGATGTGAAAAATTATAATGGTACATAAGTTCCTAATGATGTAATTGACAATGTGAAATAGGGATAAATGTGTAGGGGAATCTACTGAATTTTTTTATAGAATCACATTAAAATTATATATTTGTTGCAGTTGACATTAAAATAATTTTATCTTTTTGTATTTAGTTGAATTTTGTGTATCTGATGAGTGAAAAAGAAAGCATCCTCAGAAAAATTATAGTACCGTTTCTAAATAAAGAATAAGGGGAGGAGGGGAGGAGAGGGTGAAGGGAGAGCAGGGACAAGGGGAAAAAATGAGAACCAAGACCTGGCATGTAAAGGCACACGATCCTAATAATGACTGTAACTGTACTGTATACCTAAAATGTACCAATAAACTCAATTTTTAAAAAAGAATAAGGGTTAATAAGAAACTAGAGACATTTCTTAAGTGAAATTAATAGGACACACAAGTAAATACTACAGAGTTTATCTGGTGTGAAAAACTAAAACTGTAAATAATGTTTAAATGGTATAATTGATAGTGTGAAATAGGAGGAAAATGGATAAAGGGGAAGTAGGAAGGAGGGGAAAGGAAGGGAAAAGAAAAATTGTGAAAAATGGAAAAAATGGAAACAAAGTCTTTGTAAATAGGGAAGGGTAAAGAGGGTGAAGGGAGGGTAGGGGTTTGGGGAAAAAATAAAAACCAAGACATATCATGTAAAGGTACAATATCCCAATGATAAATGTAACTGTGTTCTTTGCTTTAAATGTACCAATAAACTTAATGGATGAAAAAGGAGTAATAGTTAATTCTACAATGTCAAGTCCCTGAGAATAATATTTTAAGAATATGATTACCTGGATGATCCTATATGCTTGGATCTTTATAGAATTAACATACAAATCAGAACACGTAGTTTGTTCTTTTTAACTTGACTAGAACATGAAATATGGAGAAGCTGTGCACATAAATACTGAATAAAATTACTGAATGGAAATCAATTCACTCAACTATTTGAAGAAAAAGATCACAAAATGCAATATTTAGTGTGAACAGCTTTACTTACAGATGTATAATAAGTCAATACAAGGGCAACACCCATAAAAACATAGTAAAGTCTGAAAATTACATACCATAATGTCAATGGTGCTTAGGGTGGAACATTATTCTTTTATTTGTGATTTCTGAAGTTTATTATACATATATTTAGGCAGAATTTTTGAAGTGCTATGATTATGTTTAGATTTTTAAAAGTCTCATGAACCAACACACACATACATTCAAAAACACATGGGCTTATACTGTGCATAGCTCTAGTGAGAATATTGTATAGATCAATACTTTCTATCGTCCTTTTTTTTTTTTTTTTTTTTTTTTTTTTTTTTTTTTTTTTTTTTTTAAGTTGTTGTTGAACCACCAGCTCCTTAACCTCAGAGACAGGGTCCTTCTGGATACTTGATCTCAAGAAAAGAAAAGAAGTTGAAATTTATAGGTTTGTACATTATCACTATAATGACACTGTAATCAGTTTTACCTTCACTTTACATAAAAGAAAGTCAAGCTTAGAGGCATTAAGTTTCCTAAGAAGTGACAGAGCCCAAATTCTAACTGGTGACATTGCTAAATGTTGAAATCTGTTAAATGAAAGAAATATGAGAGAGAAAAGCCATACAGATCTGGGAAAGGTTTAAAGTTTAAATATAAAGCAAACATGAAATATATATTAAGTAATTAAAATATATATACAGAATACACAACATGAACAAAATTGTTTTCTCTGGTGGCATATACAGGTGCCAGCTGAGGCTTTTGAAGATATTCCTATTTTGGAGGAGATGCTTTTAAGGTTATATCAGGACATATCCAGTGTTGGTTTCATATAATTTTAAAGGATCAGTGCTCTGATGGGGGGGCTTTTTTGAGAGGGGGTCTTGCTATGTAGTTCAGGCTGGCACTGATCTCACTGTTGTGCAGGGTGGCCTTGAATTTTTGGTGATGCTCCTGCCTTAGCCTCCTGTGTGCTAGGATTACAGGCACCACCATGCCTGACAATGTTCTAATTTTTAATAAAGGCTCCAGGTGACGCAAGAGTAGAATCTTGTTTCTTTTGACATTGTCTTTCATTCAGCAATACCTTGTAAAGGTACATGAATAAAATAGCAATCAGATGAGGTTAAGCAATGGTGAAAGATGAATAAATCACAAGAAAAAAGCCCTCTATTGTAACATATTAGCAAAAAGCATGGATATGAATGCAGTCCCATGTTTTGCAAATTTTTTGAAACAGAGTCTCACTGTGTACTTCAGACTGGCCTTGAACTATGCACCCCACATTGGCCTCAAACTCACATCAATCCTGCCACTGCCTCCTGAGTGCTGGTATTAAGGCATATGCCACCATGCATGGCTATAGAATGTTCCTTAATTAAAATTTACACCATCAGTAATATCTCTGCAGCATCAAGCTTGAGTATATCTTTAATCAAAGAAGATACACCCATAGGCAAATGCTAGGTGTGTATTAAGTAAATACGACAGACTTGGGAACTACAGTGTAGATGAAGCAGTTTTCCTCTCTGGGACTCATACTTAGAATAAGTTTGATATCAAGTAACTGAGGAGTGTCAATATGAATTACAGAGTTCTTACTAGCATGGAATTGAAATCTACTTATGGTCTATACAGCTCAGACATCATGCTTACTTTAGCACTATAATTCATGAATACAGTTTGGGATGAAAAGTCCAAGGTGTTCATTGTTGGAATATTTCCAGGGACATGACTAAAGAACACTGCCCCATCCAGAAAAGAGAAATCTATTTTGCTTCTCTGCATCATGAATCATGTTTACTACTAGGAGTAGTATCACAGTTAGGATTTAATAAACAAAAATACCATGGCATAATGACTATTAGCTGTTTTGCATTTCTGGAAATTAGATTTCAGAGCCTCATGTATGTTAGGCAAGAAGCTACATCTCCAACTCAAACTATTAGTATGTTTTGACATTCCAGTATTTTTAAAAAGCTTGGATTATCATATGATATGGAGAAAATACCCTCTCACCTATTTTTTGGATGACTTAATCTTTCAACCCCAACTTTGAGCCTCAAAGCCTTTAATTCTTTTTTTTTAGCATATGCCTTTGTGTGAGTATATGTGTGAGTGTGTGTGTGTGTGTGTGTGTGTGTGTGTGTGTGTGTATCATTGGTAATCTGAGTCTTGGTCCATTCTACATTTTTTTTAATTTAAATTGAATTGATTGGTACATTCTAGGTAGACAGTACAGTTATTCATTACTGGGATCTTGTACCATTACATGCCAGGTCTTGGTTCTCCTTTTTTCCCCTTGTCTCCACCCTCCCTTCACGCCCTCCTCCCCTCCCCACCTACAAACACTTTAATTCCATTTTTACATTTTCTTGTATTTTTTTTCCTTTTCCCTTATTCCCCTTTCCCTATCCTTCTCACTGTCCCTACACCTTTGGTCCTTTTCTTCCTATTTTATGTTGCTAATTATCCCATTAGGATCGAGTACTATTTTAGTTTTTCACAGCAGAGAAACTATTTGGTATTTGCATATGTGTGATTTATGTATTTCGCTTAGGAGTATATCCTCAAAATGTACCCATTTACCTATGAATGAATCTACTTTCTCATTCTTTATGGCTGAGTAATATTCCATTTTATAGAAAAACCACATCTTTATCCAGTTTCCTACTGATGGGCAAATGGGCTGTTTCCAAGTTTTAGCTATTACAAACTGTGCCGCTATAAACATGGGTGCACATATATCACTGTGGTATGATTCTTTTAATACTTTTGGAAAGATACCCAACCGAGGGATGGCTGGATCAAATTGAACCTCTAATCCTAGTTCTTTGAGGTATCTCCATATTGACTTCCACAGTGGTTGCACCAGTCTTCACTCCCACCAGTGGAGAAGGGTTCCTTTCTCCCCACAACCCTGCCAACATTTGCTATTGGTGGATTTCTTGATAGCAGCCATTCTTTGTGGGGTGAGGTGAAATCTGTGTTGTTTTCATCTGCATCTCTTGAATGACCAGTGATGTGGAACATTTTTTCATATATTTACTTGCTGCTTTTATTTCTTTGAGAAATGTTTGTTCATTTCAGATGCCCATTTTTTAATTGGGTCTTTATATTTGGGGGGCTGGTCATTTTGAGTTCTTTATATATTCTATATAATAGACCTTTGTCTGAGGAGCAACTGGTAAAAAGTTTTTCCCACATTGTAGGTTGTCTCTTAGTTCTCTTGATGGTTTCTTTTGCAGTACAGAAGCTTTTTAATAAGATGAGATCCCAGTTGTTGATTCTTTCTGCTAGTTCCCTTGCTACTGAGGATTTGTTCATAAAGTCTTTTCCTATGCCAGTATCTTCCAGAGTTCTCCATAACTTATCTTCCAGCAAGTTTAGTGTTTTGTTTTTATATTTAGATCTTTAATCCACTTGTATTAAATCCACTTGGTGAAAGATAAGGGTCTAGTTTTAATCTTTTGCAGGTTGAGATTCAGTTTTTCCAACACCATTTATTAAAGAGGCTATCTTTCCTCCAGTGGGGACTGTCAGCTCCTTTGTCAAAGATGAGGTAACTGAGTGCATCTAGAGTTGTTTTGGTGTCTTCCAATCTGTTCCACTGTTCCTCGGGTCTGTTTCTTTGCCAGTACCATGCTGTTTTTATCACAGTGGCTCAAAGCCTTTAATTCTTACAATTAGCAAAATAATATGTCTTACAGGATTTGACCACTGCCAAATTCAAAAGTTTCTGGCAAAATGAGTCAAAGAAAGACAGTTTTCTCCTGAGAAATGTTTCTGGGAGCTGGTGATAAAAAATTAACTAAACTGACGTTACAGAAACCATGCTCAGCCTAGAGTTTACAAAGATCCATAAGCAGCTCCTGATCACAAAGAACTCATCTGTGGGAAATATAACCCCACAAATACTTTTTAAAATATGAGGTAGATATCCTGATGGTGATACAATTGCTATTGCTAGATGAACAGCAGCGTGTTACCCTTAATTTAGATTATCAGAGTAATTGGTAGGCATTCTGAATTTGTACCAGACTAGAGATTACACTAACTATGGAAAAGGCTGGAGGTGGAATGGAGGAAGGATATGCCAGACACAAAGGGTAGTCTGAGCAAAAGTATGCTGACAAAGCATAATGGGGGCTATGAACATCTCTAAATTGCCAGATTATAAATCATAAAGTAGTAAATTAAAAAGAGCCTGATGTGGTTGGTGTCATCTGTAGACTCTAATTTCAGCTATATGGCAAACATGAAGGAGAATTACAAATTTGAGTATTTTTTAAAAATCTTTTTAAATTCAAGGATTTTTCACTGCCAGGAAGTCTACTAATAAGCAATGTTCATATTATTGTTTTTTACCCCTAGTCAGATGTGTGGGGAGTTGTGTGGCCTCATTTGAGATCTTTATCTTCCTGTGTTCTGGGCACCATTCTGAAGGATCTGGATATACTACTCCATTTAGGTACCACAAATACCCATTGTTGTGACCTACTAGTTACTAATTAAATTTTAAAGAGGAATTAAACTATACATTTGGAAATTTCCCAAGTATCTCTAGTTAGTGGCAAAGGAAAACCTAGAAGTCCAGATGATGGGATAATCGAGGAAGAGCCAAGCATAAAACTCAAGTTCTTAACTGGCAGTCCAGTGCTACCACAGCAGATGCAGAGGGTAAAAATGAACATCTAATCCCTTTATACACTTAGAAATTTTAAGTCTTCAAGTAGTATCTGTGGCTCCACTGATAAATGACATTTTCAGTACTGAGGATGCACTATCTTCCTCTTCTTCTTTAGGTAAACCAAATGTCTTCAAGTATGAAAAACCACACACCAGAGACTATTGGGAGAACCTAAATGATGGTGTCCAACACAGCATTATCCAAGGCTCATCTCAGCAAATATAAATGCTTATTGCTATTAGGTTTTCATTTTCATCTGTTCCAGGATTCAAATAAATTGACTGTACCTGTGGTAACTTCCCTCCAAGAGCTCCCCAAGAGCTCTTCTTCTTGGTCTCCAAGCAGCAGTCTCTCTGCACCAAGATCTGTGTTGCTTTGCTGATCTCAAGCCACTGACAATGATTGCTGTTCATCATAGGGCCTGGTCATCTCCATGGCAAATATCTCCAGCCATTCATGCCTGTTTCCATCTGTTGCCTCAGTCTCTCTCTGCAGCTACAGGGACCTTCATAGCACAGCTTATTGAGTCCTTTACCTCTTCTCTTCCTCATGGGCCTAGGGAAGTGATGCACAAGGCACAACAGATTTTGGTCTCTCCTGTACCCACAGCAGCATATGCATCCTTTTCAACTGGAATAAACTTTAAAATGATTTTTATCACGCCCCCTACCCTGTTTTTTGGCTAAATACAGGGCTCATATCACTCAATAATTTTTCAGGTTAAAAATATTAAATAAATATGAAAGTCTTAATCAACCAAAACTAGTCTGTTCATGTCATATATTCAACTTCAGGAACCAATCTGAACTAGGATTTTTGATTTTTTTGTTATTATTGTTGTTGTTGGTTTTTTGGGACAGGGTCTCACTATGTAGTTGAGACTGACCTCCTGGAACTCACTATGTAGTCCAGGCTGGTCTCGAACTCATAGCGATCCTCCTGCCTCAGCTTCCCAAGTGCTGGGATTACAGGAGTGTGCCACCATGCACGGCTATGAACTAGGATTTTTTTTTTATTGAGTTTATTGGTACAATCTAGGTATACAATACAGTTACATTCATTATTGGGATCCTGTACCTTTACATAATAGGTCTTGATTCTCATTTTTTCCCCTCGTCCCTGCCCTCCCTTCACGTCCTCCTCCCCTCCCCACTTACAAATATTTTAATTCCATTTTGTCAATTTCTCATATTTTTCTCCTCTCCCTTATTACCTTTCCCCCACCCTTCCCACTTTCCCTACACCTTTAGCCCTTTACTTCCTATTTCACATTATTAATTATCTCACATGGGG